>NC_056730.1:772480118-772630118 GCF_019279795.1 Protopterus annectens | reverse complement strand
AAAACAGTGCATACCTCATATCTTGACCTGGCTAATGCATTCAATACAATACCTAACTCAAGCAATGTTGACATGATTACATAAATCACTGGATTGCTGCCTGACTTACAGACAGGACCCGAGAAGTCAGGCTCAATGAGACCACCTTCACCAAGAGACCAATCACCAGTGCTGTACCCCAGGGCTACAAATTGGGCCCACTCCTGTTTGGCATCTACTTCTTGAAAGACAAGGCTAATTTTCTCTAACTCACCAAGTATGCAGAGGGCTGTAAATTTGGAGCTATTATAGACCCACCCAAGACACCAACATCTTGCAAGTGGGTTTAATACAGACAAATGACTGGTGCCAAAGCAATGGCCTAAAGCTCAATGCCAAAACATGCAGTATAATGCCTTTTGGGAAACTGTCAACTCAAGTTAATTACTCCATTTATAAAATGCCCCTAAGAGTTGACCCAGTAGTAAGGGATCTGAGAATGTACATAAACTACAATCTGTCCTTTGACCATCATGTAGCTAAGACAATAAGAAAAATCATTCTATGTCACCCAACTTATAGGTAAGGGTATGCCATCCAGCCTGAAGGAAATTATAGTACCACTCTATTCTACCCTGATCAAACTTATCATTGAATAGAATGCTCCCTTTGTCATGTATGTAACCAGACACTTGCAACAGTTGGAATGCCCACAAAGGTTTCGCACCAGGAGAATTCAGGACATGAATACCGTGTCCTACGCTGATTGCCTAAAGGCTCTGTCTCTGTATTTAGCCTCCTAGAGGCTGCTGAAAGGGATGTTTGCCTGGCTTACAGTGCAACCTCAGATCCAGCCCTGATGGATCTGTTGCACATGCGCAAAACAAATAGCACCAGAAACACTAGATACAGGGATCTGATCTTCACTTGTGACATAAACAGTCTGCGCTGGAGAGACAGATATATGTCTGTACACTTGCACAGGACTTGTAGTTTACTCTCTTTATTCTTTTTGTGAGGAACCTCTAAGATCTCTGAAGCTGTTTCAAGTGCTTGATCAGGCACACGTTGAAGGGTTTTCTGTACTCAATATCTGGTCTGATGTGAGATGAGTACAGTGGAACAATGACCTTCTTGGACCTGGATGCCATGAACATAAATTGTGCAATGTAGAATGATTTTCTCACCACAGTAGACACATGGTGGTTAAAGGTCAGGTTACTTTCCCAGATCACTGACCACTAGGCCTACTTTTAGGGGTGCATTATCAATGTAGAAATTTCCAGGAGTAGTTGTCTTTCCTAAGGGTTCTATTATGCATTTTTTCACATTGAGTTTTAGCTAATGGCTATGGTACTAGTTGTTTGTCTGCACTGGGAACTCTTGAAGCGTATATCAGATATAAATGTTTCAGTCAGTGGTTAGGATGCTCGAGTTTAGGATGTACAGATTTAATACATTTTTTTCTGGCAAAACAAATACAGGGTTTACATGATAGAATTGATAATAAGGAAAATAGGTCAGGAAGACATAACACAGAGGTATATGGAGTTCTTGAAGGAGAAAGAAGGGCAGAGTACTGAGGACTGTCTTTCCAGCTGAATTTGTATAGTTTTACTTCTGCCACATTGGTGGGGTTGAAGAAGCACAAATATATTTAAACCCACACTCAGCTGTATCTCAGAAGTCAACTCCAGTAATTATGGTCATGTCATACCAATATAAACAACTGATCTTGAGAACCCCTTGATTTCATTGACTTATTGACTTATGGAAGGTAAGGCTTTGATATGGAACAACGTTTTTCATGCAGAAGTCCTAGCTCAAAGAAGAGTGCTGACCCAAGTGAAAATTGTAAATTACAACATAAAGAAATCTCAGACTGCATACTGAATTAAAATCAATTTCGCCTACAAATTAGAAACAGTTACATGCAGCAATCTGTAAGCATCTGGTCAAGAGTTACAAAAAAAAAAAAAAAAAAAAACAGATTTACTTTTCCTCAGAAAACATTATGGAATGATTTAAACAACAAAATGCTTGAAACCAGATGTGTGCTTGTGTGTGTATGCATGGGGATCAATGCCCTAGGGGATGTTTAAAATGTAAATATGTCTTGCTGCAAGTATGCTGGGAAACATGTTCTGTGAAAGCTGACACTACAGAATGTTATTTCCGAACAGTTGCAGGTATTAGACATGGCAGTTTTACAAATACCTTAGAATCACATATTAAATGGTGATTATGTATTTAATTTTGTGAGCATAGAATTTGTGCCACATTTAAGACATGAAGACCAGTGTGTTACAGCAGTAGGAAAATGGTTGGCAATGATGTCCTTGGTTATATTAAATGTGTGTGGAAAAGGTTTGAACGAACATTTTCATCTTAAACCTTTAGTAATTCTTCAGTTTTCGTATCACAGCCATGATTCCCTGAATGCTCCTGATCTCTGAAATTAAGCAGGGTTAGGTTTGATTAATACTTGGATGGATGACCACCTGAAATACTTAATTCTAATCTATGAAGATATAATTGAATGTATTATTTTATATACGTTTTTCATTAGATATTTATACTTTTTGAGATATTAACCCATAAAATAATGATAAGAATGTATGCTCAAGTATGGAAGGGCTGTCATTTTCTTTTCATTGACCTCACTGTTTGGAAATAGTAGTCTTAATAAATAAGCAGTTTGAAAGGGTATTGTAATTGGCTTGAAAAAGGATGATATTGAAAGTGCTTGCTTTTATGCTGCTTGTGGACTTTTTTCTTCCTGGAATACAATAACTGAAACTGAAGTTAACTGTAGATTTTTTAACATTTAACCTGTTCCGATACAAGGACTAAGGTACAACTTCTGTTTTTGATGTACATATATGTAAACACATACCATATATATATATATATATATATATATATATATATATATATATATATATATATATATCTCAGTATACATTCATTTTTTCATAAGGAGGTTGTACGATTCGCCAAAGTGCGAAAGTAAAACCTCCAGATGTCTCAAATGCTGAAAAAAAGTTGTGCGACTTCCAATGAGTGAATGCACATTGGCATTTGCTCATTTGAAGTCAGCATTTTGGGTGCAGATCGCACTATAGCGGGGATTGGGAAATTAACCCTTTCCCTCACTGTAGTGAGATCTCGGAGTTTGTATATTAAAGTAGGGGGGCGTGGGATGCAGGGGGGCTTGCGCCCCTGCATAATGCCATATGTAGATGTTTCGATTTCAAAAATGGTTGGATCTGGTTTTCCAGATTTACATTTTCAAAATCATGTTATGTTCAGACTTTTGTTTTTTGGCATTTAAAGTCATACAAACGTACCACTGCACAAATGCGTTTTGAAGAAATGAATGCATACCATATCTATCTATGTGTATGTGTGTATATATATATATATATATATATATATATATATATATATATATATATATATATATATTTATATATACATATGGGTGTACTTTCCTACAACGAAAATTCACTTTTTCAAAATGGGAAAGTACATCCCCACTTAAGCGAAAGTGTACTTTAACGAAAGTGTACTTTCGCTTAAGCTCACTAGACCAAAACTACTGCACCACAATGGAGGACATTGAAAAATGGGCTATGTCCTCCACTGTGGTGCGATAGTCACGGACCTTAGGGTTAGGACACAGGTCAAGGTAAGCGGCTAGCCCTACTAACTATCCCCTTACCCTAACCCGTGCCCTAACCCTAAGGTCGGTGACTATTGCACCACAGTGGAGGACATAGCCCGATTTGGAATGTCTTCCACTGTAGTGTGGTAGTCATGGACCTTAGGGTTAGGGCATGGGTCAATGTAAGGGGATAGCCCTACTAACTATCCCCTTACCCTAACCCATGCCCTAACCCTAAGGTCCGTGACTATCGCACCACAGTGGAGGATATAGCACGATTTGGAATGTCTTCCACTGTCGTGCGGTAGTCCCGAACCTTAGGGTTAGGGTAAGGGGATAGTTAGTATAGCTATCCCCTTACCATGACCCGTGCCTTAACCCTAAGGTCCGTGACTGCTAGCCTGTTCGGTCTAGCGGGTTCGCGAAAGTGCACTTTCGTGAAAGTGCACATTCACGTTAGTGTGGGTGTACTTTTGAAGTTCGAAGTAGTGAACTTTTGTTCTTCAAAAGTACACCCATATATATATATATATATATATATATATATATATATATATATTTATTTATTTATATATATATACACACACACATATAAATATATATATATATATATATATATATATATATGGTTCTACCTCACTTCACCGACACGCCGGAACATCAACAGGGAAATCGCGAGCCCCAGAAGATCGACAGCGCAGAAGACCGACGCGACGGGACCAAGAAGATCGACAAGCAGAAGACCGACCCGACGGATGAAAGCACCGACGCCGAGGATGCCGAAATGGGAAAAGGCTGTGTAAGTATGCGGTAGTGACGGACGTTAGGGTGCGAGTAAGGTAAGTGGGGATAGGGGTGGGTTAAGTGAGTTAGGGTTAGGAGCGGGTCAGGTAAGTGTCTTGTAGTGATTGTGTTTGGGTTAGGGGCGGGATAAGTGAGTTAGGGTTAGGGAGCGGGTCAGGTAAGTGTCGGTAGTGATTGTGTTTGGGTTAGGGCGGATAAGTGAGTTAGGGTTAGGGAGCGGGTCAGGTAAGTGTGCGGTAGTGACGGACCTTAGGGTTAGGGTTTGGGTCAGGGTTGTAGGTAGTTGTGTATGTGTGGTTTAGTGTGGGTTTGTAGGGATTTTGGTGTGCTTGTGTTGTGTATGTGGTTTTTGGACGGGGAATGTG
The DNA here is from genome assembly GCF_019279795.1 of Protopterus annectens. Classification (NCBI taxonomy): domain Eukaryota; kingdom Metazoa; phylum Chordata; order Ceratodontiformes; family Protopteridae; genus Protopterus; species Protopterus annectens. The sequence goes on along the minus strand of NC_056730.1, from coordinate 772,625,303 downwards.
TTTAGGTTGTTGATTGTGGTGTGTGAAGTGTATGAGGTTTCGTGTTTGTGTACCGTCGGTTATTTCGTTGTCGGGCATGTGGGATTTCGTGTTTTTGTACTGTCGGTTATGTGGTGTCGGTGATTGCGTTGTCGGTGTTGTGGTGTTTCGTTTATGTGAGGTAGAACCATATATATATATATATATATATATATATATACATATATACTCACATACACTACCTGTCAAGTGATCAAACTATCAATAGTCTGAGTAGTTAAAATACTGGCAAAATAGTTTGAAATTTGACTTTTCAATCTTTGCTGGTATTTGGTTTTGCAAATTTGAGGTACACAGAGAACTGGGTATTTGGCCTTGCCTCACTGTAGTGTGATTCTGGAGTTGGTATATATAAAAAAATATTTTTCTTTTTGTTTTTTTTATTTAGAATCTCTGAGATTCAATCGTTTTTTACTGATTTTATATATATATATATATATATATATACACACACACACATATATATATATATATATATATATATATATATATATATATATATATATATATATATATACACTGTCCCTTTAAGGCTTAGTAGTTTCCAAGTTGTAAGCATGGTGGCCGATGTGTCGTTATCTTCAGAGATTCAGGTAGGTTTCTAATGTGTAAGGGCTTTGGTTAGAAATGTGTTTTATTTTAGCTTTTTTGGGATGTTTCAGGAGAAGGTTGGGGTAGGTAGGTGAGAGTGTGTTTGTGTAAGTGGTGAATGTGGTGATTTTTGTACATGTGGATTCTGTGTATTTCTCGCTTTTATATGTATGAATGTATGCAGTGTGAGTGTAGGGTGTGTTATGGTAGGTGTTTTGTTTTTTTTCATGGTAGTGTGACCTTGGAGTTGATATATATCATTGGCGGGGGTGTGTGGGGGTGCAGGGGAGCTTGTCCCCTCTTATACATGGATTGCTAGGGTTTTGTTGGTGTAGAGAGAATGTTCGTATTTGTGTTTTACTTGTAATTTGGAGGGTATAAGTGAAAACAGAACGTCTCATACTGAAAATATGGTATTATGAACTTTCAGTATAGTGGCTTTCAGTTTTCTAATGTTTTGTTGTAGTGAGTTTTTGTGATTTTGGTCATGAGATACTGAAATTCAGTATTTCAGTATTTCGAGATTTGAAAGTAGACCCACGTATATATGTATAATTCAAGGACAAAGGTATAGCTATTGTTTTTTAATGCACAATATATGTGTATACTTGTGTGCACATGCATCCTAGACATACACAGACAGCACACATGTACATATAGATGTGGACCCACATAAATACACAGGTGTAGGGACACGCACATGCACACACATTTAAGCAATAGATTAATCATATATTTCTCTCATTAATAAACAGTAACAGATGTAAAACATTACTTCAAGAGCTTGTATCAGTATGAGTACATACCTGACGTATATGCCTTTCTTGGTATTCGTACATTAAGTGATATAGGGCCAGACATACAGCAAAGGCAGCCTGTTCTCTTTTCTTTGGTTTCCATCACAGGTGACTTAAGAAAAAAAAAAAACAAGACACTTAATTAGAGTATAACCAACAGATTACCTTACAAATATTTGTATAACATATAGGTGATGTTTCAAAGTCCCTTGAAAACAGCAATATCTGACATCCAAAACGTTAAATATCTGAAATGCAGAGAATATTAACTCAGAAACGTAGGTTAATAAGATGATTAGTTTAACTAATTACTCATTTATTTATTTTTATGTTTATCTAAATTTTATTTTGCCACTTATTATTCATATTTTCATATTTGTGCTCATATTTTCATAACCGAGAGCCCTACATATTATTAAGCAGTATAGTGTGATATGTCATGGTGGGGCACGGGGTAATTCATTTTCAATATCTTTATATATCACAGTATACTTGAAGTATTGCTAGTTGTTTGTTAGTAATTATTGAACTAATCAATATTTCCATATGTACTTACTACTTCAGAAAACAAATGACTTGGAATCTGTTGCATAACATCAGGTGAAACCTTTCATTTTGTTGAAGAAAACTATCTATGACATTTGCACTGTAAGGTGTACATACTTTTAACACCTTTATTGAATTATCACTTAAGACAGGCAAACATACACCATATTAACATGTACCTAGTTACAAACATTATACATCGCATATGTTTTCTGTAAGATTATCATCAATCCAGCATTACATAAATTGCCCAGTTCCTGCCCTTAAATCTCCCTGCTCCTCCAAAGCATTATTCTGTATGTATTGTCCCCATAATGTTTTTTTCTTCTGTGTAATTTCTCCTACCCTTTTCTAAAGATCCCACTTTCAATTCTTTTATCTCTTTTATAATATTCAGTACTTCAGATACAATTGATTTAGACTTTGATTGCCATTTTTTTTTTAGTAATTACTTTTTAGGCAGCCACCAAAATTAAACTTAGCAAGGACTTACTATGTCCAGCTCAGAAAAATAATTTCCTTGGTTACACCCATTTGCTCACGTAATGTTTCTCACAGAGTATTCTGTAAGGAATGTTTGAAGTCTGCACACTCATTACACTCCCAAAACATATGTTCCCGGTTATTTCTTTCCCATCACACCTTCAGCATTTGCCATCTACCTGAGGAAAAATTCTTTGAAGTCTGCTTGCAGTATAAAAATACCTATGCAAATACTTTCAAGCAAAATATCCTACATTTTCTAGAATTTGCCAATTGCTTATCCAGTCTCTCTTGTCAACCTTTTCTATCCTTCTCGGATCGATTCCTATAGTTATCGTGCAATACCTTATATGATTTCTAATTATCACTTTTATAACAACAGTTTCTGTTCTAGATTCAAGCTAAAAACTCTACCAGAGCAGGTCTTTCACTTATGATTCCCCGCCCCTTTCTCTTTGCTTATACTCTGATATCATTCCCCAATAGGGAAGGCAATCTCTCGAGCCCACAGTACAAATGTCTTCATAGGTTTATAGGTTCATAGGTGTGCACTAGGCTAATGGCCCTGGGGCCTTTACAAGCCTAGCCATAGGATTACCCTGGCATAGTGCCACCTGACCTTAGCTCCCATTGCCTTTGTTGAGTAGAGCCACTGGAGTTATCCCCGGGGTGAATTTTCTGTTTCCCATCCACTCATCAAGATTTCTCTTGAAGAGGGTCAGTGAGGTGCTCTGCTTGACATGTATGGGAAGTCTGTTCCATAGCATGGGCAGTCTCTGGGTTATTAACCTATCCCTTCAGCATGTTCTGTTAATTGTGGTAATGAAGTTGAGGTTTCTGGAGCATGTGGTGTGGAGGGATTGGGATTTCTTTAGATGTAGCATTTCTAACATCTGGGTCAGACATGGCTTTGTAAGTCAAGCAGAGATCGCCTCTAAGCAGGCGATATGAGACAGAAAATAGTTGGAGTTTTTGAGTCTGTCCATATAGGACAAGTGTTTAAGGCCTAGGATCGTCTTTGTGAGGTACTTTTGTGCCATCTCCAGTTGTTACAGATGTCTAGTGAGGTACATGCCAAATGGGGCATTGTACTCGATGATTGGCCTAATGAGGGAAGAGTAGAGAGAAACAATGACCTCTTTCTTTCTGGATGCAAAACCCTTAGTAATGAGATGTGCCACATAGAAGGACTTTCTGACCACAGTGGCAATGTAGTGGTCAAAGAGAGGTTGCTGTCAACCTGTGTTCCCAGATCTCTTATAATGCCTTCTGTGTTCAGTGGACTACCATTAATGTGATAATTCATGGGAACCGGGTTTTTCCTAAAGGGGATGATGACACACTTTTTGGCATTGAGCTTAAGGCCATGGTTCTGACACCAGTTGTTGGTCTCAGTGAGGCCATTGTGTAGAATGTCAGCATCACTTGGGGAGTTAATAATAGCTCCCAACTTGCAATCGTCTGCGAACGTTGTCAGCCATAGTCCCTATGTGTTGGCCTGGACTTCAGAGAAGTAGATACCAAACAGGAGAGGACTCAGGACCGAACCCTGTGGGACTCCACTCGTGACTAGTCATCAGTCTGACTTGGAGTCAGCTACTTTCACACTGTGGGTTCTATCTGTGAGCCAGTTTGCAACCCACCTATAGGGGTTGATGACAAGCCTAGTGAGTTTTTCTATGATTCCTGAGTGGATAATGCTATCAAAAGCCTAGGCCAGATCAAAGTAGGCTGTATGAACCACCTTGCCTTCATCGACAGCTCTGGTGACTGACTCAAAGAAGTCGACCAAGTTGAGCAGTCATGATCTACTTTTCACAAAACCAAAGTGTGTGGGATCCAGAGTTTGGAGATTCCTTATATCGTTGCTTATTAGGTCCATGATGATGCGTTCCATAGCTTCGCATATCAGACTCGTCAGCATACCTCTCAACCTGGAAACATCAAAAATCTGGACAAGGCCCATGAAAAGTAGGTACAAATCTGTACACTGATTAACATAAAAATTGTATGCATAATTATGTAACCCCGCCCACTCCGATGGAATTGTGGGGTACCAAATTTCAAACACAAACTGAAGAACAGACAATTAAAATATGACACCAGAGCCCCCTGCAGCCATTTCAATGTCCCATTACTTGGCTATCATAGGTTCATAGGTTCACAGCATAATCTGCTGGCAGGTTGCCCTCAGTCGGCCTGAATAACAAAGTCTTGGGACCTGTGTCGGTTGCCGTCTCCTCATCCATGACGTCAGGTCATCAGGGGTATAAAACATGCAGCCGATGCCATTTTATTCAGTTTTTCTAGCCCCAGATGTCAGGTGCCCCCAAATGGGGAGCAAAAATATATATATAAATAAACAGTAAATATATAAATGCACTTTTAGAAACATAAACTTTACCTTCAACTAAAAGCAAATACACCACAAAGGCTTTTGAGTATAGTGAAGAAAAGAAAAGGTATAGAAAGGGGGATGGCAGGTGGGTAACCCGGACTGCAACAGTGAATACACTCGAACATCTACATTTATGGTAAGTGTACACAATTGTACTATGTTCTTCATGTTTCACTGTTGCAGTCTTTGCATTTGGGTAGAATCCCAAAGCTATGGATGGGAGGATGGAACTAAACAGCATTAGGAGCGGCTATAAGGCCCTGCCGGACTGCAGTGGCAAAGCCTGCCCTGGATGTGGAGAAGAGAGGTAAATGATAATGCTTTGTGAAGGTATCAATGGAGCTCCAAGTAGCAGCTTCTAGAATATCTTTGGTTGGGACCCCTCTGAGAAAAGCTGCTGAAGCAGAGGCAGCCCTGGTGGAATGTGATCTGATTCCCTTGGGCATAGGTTTACCATGGTGCAAATAGCAGAAATGAATGCAGTGGCTTATCCATTTAGAAATAGTCTGCTTTGATATAGCCTTCCCATCTGATGCTGCAGCAAATGCTACCAGTAGTTGCTCAGACTTTCTTAGAGATTTGGTCCTATTTAAGTAGAATCTTAGTTGTCTGTGTACATCCAATGAATGCAGAATCCGCTCCCCCTTGTACTGCGGATTTGGGTAGAATGTTGGCAGGTGAATGGTCTGGTTAAGAGCCACACTGGATACTACGTTAGGCATAAAAGAAGGATAGGTCCTGAGGGACACCCTGTCCGGATAAAATATAATAAAAGGCTCCACTGCCATGAGAGCCTGTAGTTCTGAAACCCTTCTTGCTGAAGTGACTGCCAAAAGAAAAGCTGTTTTCCAAGATAGAAATTTTATATCCGCAGTAGCTGCTGGTTCAAAAGGAGGCAGGGTGAGTTTTTCCAGCACAAAATTGAGGTCCCATGCAGGTGTTGGTGCTCTTCTGTGAGGCCTTAATTTTTTGGCCCCTCTAAGATACTGTTTAAGCAGTGGATGAGAAAAGAGAGGAGGCTCTGTGTTGTAATGAGCCGAGATGGCAAAGGCATGGATTTGTATTGAAGAAAAAGATAGGCCCTTGTCAAGCATCTCACTCAAATATTGTAAAATCTGAGGAATATTGGGCTTTGCTGTGTCTATTCCTTGTGCTTGGTTCCAAGCACAGACTCTCTTCCATTTATCAGCATAAGATTTTCTAGTACTAGGCCTTCTGGCTTCCAAAATGACATCCATCACAGATTTACTGAGAGGTGTTGTTTGAATAATTAGATGATTAGCCATGCTGCAAGATTCAGAGTTTGGAGCTGAGTGTGCAGAATTTGATAGTTCTGCTGAGACAGTAGATGAGGTATTTCAGGCAAGTACAAATGGAGGAAGGTGAGAAATATTCCTTAGAAGTGGGTACCAGTGCTGACGAGGTCAGTCCGGAGCAATTAGGATCATTTTTGGTTTTTCCTGTCTCACTTTCAGTAAGACCTTGGAGAGTAGAGGCAGAGGGGGAAAAGCATAGACTGATAGGGTTTTTCAGCTGAAGGATAGAGCATCCAATTTCCATGCTTTTTTGTGATGAGTGGTGCTAGCAGCAGAGAATTGAAAAAAGCGACTATTTTCAAAATATAAGTATATTTTTGCTGTTTCTACCTTTGCGACCTTCCTTTCTTGCTGAAAATGAAGTTAAACCGCTAATTTAACTGTATTTAGCATTTTTTTATTACCTGCACTTAAGTTAAAGTTTGTTTGTTTAAATTAACTGTTGAGGCTGCCCACTCAAGTGTGTTAGCCTGTGCATTTAATATACTATTGTTTTCCTGCATTTTCCTGTTGTTTTCTTGAAGAAAAACAAAAAAAAAAATCAAAAAAATATCCTTGTTTCCTGCCTTTCCTTGGCTAGAATAATCCCCTATACAGGCTTTGCTGTATTCTGGACTTTGGGATAGTTCCTGTATTGCCCATTACCTTACTTGGATAGAAGGAAGTTTCTTTGCTCACCAGTGGGAGTGGGGAGCCTTGAGCAGCCTATCTGTCCCTGAAGGAGTGACCTCAGCACAAGAATCTAGTAGTAATTGGTCGTTTTGGACCATTTCTAGCTCTTTGAAGTTCCCTGCAGATAAATCCGCCTGTGAGAGTTTTTTTTTCACTTATACTACTCAGCAACAGCTCCTAGTATTCCTGCAGAGTGGTGCTAGCAGCAGAGGATCTAAAAAAGTGACTATTTTCAAGATATAAGTATATTTTTGCTGTTTCTACCTGTGCGACCTTCCTTTCTTGCTGAAAACGAAGTTAAACTGCTAATTTAACTGTATTTAGCATTTTTTTATTACCTGCACTTAAGTTAAAGTTTGTTTGTTTAAATTAACTGTTGAGGCTGCCCACTCAAGTGCGCTAGCCTGTGCATTTAATATACTGTTGTTTTCCTGCATTTTCCTGTTGTTTTCTTGAAAAAAAACAAAAAACAAAAAAATATCCTTGTTTCCCGCCTTTCCTTGGCTAGAATAATCCCCTATACAGGCTTTGCTGTATTCTGGACTTTGGGATAGTTCCTGTATTGCCCATTACCTTACTTGGATAGAAGGAAGTTTCTTTGCTCACCAGTGGGAGTGGGGAGCCTTGAGCAGCCTATCTGTCCCTGAAGGAGTGACCTCAGCACAAGAATCTAGTAGTAATTGGTCGTTTTGGACCATTTCTAGCTCTTTGAATTTCCCTGCATATAAATCCACCTGTGAGCATTTTTTTCGCTTATACTACTCAGCAACAGCTCCTCGTGGTCCTGCAGAGTGGTGCTAGCAGCAGAAAATCGAAAAAATGACTATTTTCAAGATATAAGTATATTTTTGCTGTTTCTACCTGTGCGACCTTCCTTTCTTGCTGAAAACGAAGTTAAACTGCTAATTTAACTGTATTTAGCGTTTTTTATTACCTGCACTTAAGTTAAAGTTTGTTTGTTTAAATTAACTGTTGAGGCTGCCCATTCAAGTGCACTAGCCTGTGCATTTAATATACTGTTGTTTTCCTGCATTTTCCTGTTGTTTTCTTGAAAAAAAACAAAAAAACAAAAAACTGTCCTTGTTTCCCACCTTTCCTTGGCTAGAATAGTCCCCTATACAGGCTTTGCTGTATTCTGGACTTTGGGATAGTTCCTGTATTGCCCATTACCTTATATGGATAGAAGGAAGTTTTTTTGCTCACCAGTGGGAGTGGGGAGCCTTGAGCAGCCTATCTGTCCCTGAAGGAGTGACCTCAGCACAAGAATCTAGTAGTAATTGGTCATTTTGGACCATTTCTAGCTCTTTGAAGTTCCCTGAATATAAATCCGCTTTTGCGTGGTTTTGCGCGATTGTGCACATAGCGTAGCATCGGGCAGCACCACCTAATAGGGTTTAAACTTTTTCCGGCTCCACTGAGTCTGCTCTTCACTTTTTCCCTTGGAACTGCTCTAATTCTCAAAGTAAGCATCCTATTCTCAATCTAAGACCCTGCACTTGCCCAAATAAGCAATCTTGCATTTTAGCACTAATATACTAAAAGCACTACATCCTCATATACCATCTAAGACTACCTCATTCCCTATTGGTCCTTTTAACTGTGTGATAAAAGAGTCCCCTATAATATTCTAGCATGTCCAAAGGTCAGTTAATGGTGTCCTCTCCAGTCCAACTGGTGAATCTGGGAATCGTGAGGCAATGTTACAACTGTCTCATGTACACTGACAACCCTCTCCTCCTCCAAACAGGATCAAACATATGTGAGAGATGCAACCATATAGCCAAACCGGAGGCCAAACTCTCTCACCTCAAAACTGGTGAAACCAGACCGGAGGAGAAGGTAACATCACACAGCACTAATCCAGTCTCACGTAGTCCTACCACAACAGCAATCCAATCACACAAGCACACAAAAACATATTTGGAGGCTCTAATCAAAAGTCTACCTAAACAGCAGAGACCTCCAAAGCAAACATCCAAGCAAATGCTATCCCACAACAAAACATGAGCAACACATAGCCTGCAAAGTCAGAGTGCCAAACAGTCACAGCCCTTAAGGCAGAACAGCACACCCGACACACTTGTAATAGGTGATTCTATAGTCAGGCACACTGACGTTCCGCTCACCAGGCTGAACAAAGAGAAGGTCACAGTGAGCAGCCTGTCAGGTGCTAGGATCCGCCACATTATGCAAGCACTCAGGTCACTCCAAAGCGTACAAGTATGACTCGGTCATAGTACACGCTGGTGTGAACGACCTGAGACGTACCTCCCTTGACTACATGAAAAGAGACATAAAGGAGCTCTCCGATCATGTAGCCCAGGCCGGTATGACTCTGACCTTGAGCAGCATACTACCCTCACCTAGAATGATGCCACAATATAAAGACAAAATGATCGATTTTAATAATTGGCTAAAATTTTGGTGTCATTCAAAGGGGATCCAGTGTCTGTCAGCCTGGGATGACATGCTTGACAAGCCACGTTGCTTCGCAAGGGATGGCTTGCACCTGTCTCCCCTGGGCTTTCAGATACTGGCAAAGGATCTTGCCACCCCTATAGTGCATTTTTTAGGCAAGGCTCAAAAGTCAAACCCACCTCTTTAGAAAACACTAAGAACAACAAACTAAGGGTAATGCTGCTAAACGCCAGAAGTCTAAACCTCAAAATGCATGCACTCAAATCTCTCCTCGGTATGGAGAACATTGATATCTGTGCAGTGACAGAAACCTGGTTCAAGGCTCCAGAGAGCACCCCAGCACTACCAGGTTATACCTCATACCATGCTTTTCTACCCCAAACCCCGGACCGAATCACAAAAGGAGGGGGAGTATCTATATTTATCAAGGATACCCACACCTCCAGGTTAGTAGTGTTGCACGAAGCATCAGAAACCATCCATGTGCAACTAACAGTGGACAAAACTCCATTTCAGTTTATAGCATGCTACAGACCACCATCTCAAAATCAGGAATCCCACTCGGCTTTCCTGAAAACACTGGAGAGCATGAAGATCTCTCCAAACACCATTATATTGGGTGACTTCAACATCCCTAACATTGACTGGGAGCATTACTCAAGCCCCAACACCCTTGCCCAAAGGCTCCTGGAATTCATAAACTCAAATGCTATGGAACAACTGGTCAAAATTCCCACAAGAGGGGAAAACATACTGGACCCGATCATCACCAACATGGGGACCCTATGCTCCACACCAGAGGTACTCCCCTCATTGGTAAGATCAGACCATAAATTAATTTCACTGGATATCCAAAACCCGACCCCACCCCCAGCCCAGAAAACCACAGTAAAGAACTTCTCAAAAGTGAACTTCCCACTTCTCAAATCTGAAATGGAAACCTTCAAGGCCCCAGGATTGGTGGAAACTACTGCCCAAACCACGGAATCCTATATAAACGCATTCTATGGACATCTCCAGGAGTGCATGGACCATGCTATCCCAAACAAAACCAAGACCCAAGCGTCCAAAGGAAGGTGTCCAGTCTGGTGGACCCCAGCCATAAATAAGTTGTACAACAGAAGGAGGAAGCTACTACATGATAGAGCAAAATCCCTAAAAGGGAAGGCATCTCTGATCAGTACTAGCAAAAAATTGCGATCCCTCATAAAATCCTCCAAGACCAGTTTCGAAAGAAAAATTGCACAGGACACAAAAGACAATCACAAGGCCTTCTTTAGCTATGTTAGGAACCTGGAATGCAACTCTGAGGTATGTTCAGAGTTGATTCTAAATGACAAAAAATACACTGAACCCACAGACATTGCCAACATCCTGGCAGACAGGTTCAGTGCAAACTCCCCCCCTTCCCCCCCTAAGGAGCAAATATCTATCCCAGTAGAGTGCAGCCTCCCAAACATCTCAGATGTCCAGGTGAAGGCCACCTTATCCAAGGCAAAAAACACTGCCTCAATGGGACCAGACGGTGTCCCAGGTTGCATCTTACACGAACTCCAAGAAGAACTAAACCCACACGTGAAAATGCTGTACAATCTCAGCCTCACTACGGGATATGTACCCAAAGAATGGCGTACAGCAACAGTGGTCCCGCTCCACAAAGGTGGTGCCTCAACAGACCCTGGTAACTATCGCCCCATAAGCCTGACTAGCCTTATCTGCAAAGCCATGGAGAGGATCATCATGGAACTCATAAACAAAGACATTGGAGACCTACAGACATTGGATCCTACCCAGTTCGGCTTTGTCAAGGGCAGATCCTGCCTCTTGAACCTGGTTGACTTCTTCAAAACAGTCACCAAGGCCATAGATGAAGGGAAGGTAGTCCACACGGCCTATCTGGACCTCGCAAAGGCATTTGACACAATATCCCACTCAGGCATCATAGATAAGCTATCCAGATTAAACATAAACCCCTATGTCACAAGATGGGTGGCTAACTGGCTCAAAGACAGAACCCACAGAGTCAGAATTGCTGGAGTCATGTCTGACTCAAAACCGGTCACAAGTGGTGTCCTACAGGGCTCAGTCCTGGGACCTCTCTTGTTTGGCATTTACTTTTCCGAGGTACAGGCCAGCATGGGAGGACTATGGCTGACTAAGTTCGTGGATGACTGCAAGCTGGGAGCCATTATTGACTCTCCAGCTGACATGAACATCCTTCAAAAAGCTCTCACAGAGACGGATAACTGGTGCCAGAGCCATGGCCTAAAACTGAATGCCAAGAAGTGTATAGTCATACCCTTTGGCAAAAATAAAGTGCCCACAAACTACCATATAGGTGGAAACCCATTAAATACAGAAGAAGAAATTAGGGATCTGGGGACCCAAGTTGATAGCAATCTCTCCTTTGACAACCATGTTGCCAAAGTGGTTAGAAAGACCTTCTACATAGCCCACCTTATCACGAAAGGATTCACATCCAGATCAGGGGAGGTAATAGTGCCCCTCTATTCATCCCTCATCAGGCCCATCATAGAATACAATGCCCCTTTTGGGATGTACCTTACCCGCCACCTGCAGCAGCTGGAAAGACACCAAAAGTACCTCACAAAGAGGATCAAGGGACTCAAGCAGATGCCATATGCTGCCAGGTTAAAGAAACTCCAGCTTTACTCAGTTGCATACTGCCTACTTCGAGGCTATCTATACTTGATATACAAAGCTATGTCCAACCCAGAATTAATGAACATGCTCCACCTCAGAAAATCCAAATCCCTTAGAACCACGCTCTCGAGGGATTTGAACCACAGCACAGAGCTAAATAGAACGTGCTGGAGGGACAGATTCATAACACAGAGGCTCCCTTCACTTTGGAATAGAATACCAATCCATGTTAGGCAGAGCACCTCACTGACTCTCTTCAAGAGGAATCTTGATGAGTGGATGGGAGATCGTAGATTCACCCCGAGGATTACTTCTGTGTCTCTGCTAGACAGAGGCTCAGTTAACTAACCTTAAAAAGGGCATAGCAAACTCAATTCTAAGGAAGGGTGGCGAAAGCCAAACACACTCGGGCTAGGCTTGTAAATGCCCCAGGGCAGATAGCCTAGTATGAACCTATGAACCTATGAACCTATGAGTTCTTGTGCAGAATTTGTCCAACTGATAATTTTTGGGAGAGGCAAATAGATCTATGTCTGGGCTCCCCTATTTCTGTGTTAACATGCTGAAGATTTGTGGATCCAGTTTCCATTCGTGCCGGTCCATAATATTTCTGCTTAGGTTGTCTGCCAGAATATTTTGGTTTTCTGGCAGGAATTGAGCTTGAAGATGTACTTGGTAAGTCAAAGCTGTGTTCCACAATGCCATGGCTAGTCTGCAAAGGGGGTAGGAATGTGTACCCCCTTGCTTGTTTATGTACCACATAATGGTGGTATCAATGGTACCTAAAAAGTTTATGGAGTCAGCATTGTCACAGTCTGGAAACAATGATTCCGCTCATTCCCTGCCTACAACAGGAGTTTCTTTGGTGGGGAGAGACATGTCACCAAAACAAGGGACTGTCATTCACTCTATCCCCTGCCACCCAAACCCTTACTACAGATGCATGAGACTATGCTTGGGGGGCCCATCTGGCAGGGAGATGCATTCAGGGCAAATGGAGCCCAAAACAAATGCTACTGCATATCAACCAGAAAGAAATGCTAGCTGTTCAGAATGCTCTGACAGCCTTCAAGGACTTACTTCATCCAGGACAACTACTGATAAAGACAGACAACACCACAGTTATGCGGTACATAAACAAGCAGGAGGGGGGTACACATTCCCACCCCCTTTGCAGACTAGCCATGGTATTGTGGAACACACCTTTGACTTATCAAGTACATCTTCAAGCTCAATTCCTGCCAGGAAAACAAAATACTCTGGCAGATGACATAAGCAGGAATCTTATGGACCCGCACGAAAGGAAACTGGATCCACAAATCTTCAGCATGTTAATACAGAAATGGGGAGCCCAGACATAGCTCTATTTACCTCTCCCCAAAATTATCAGTTGGACAAATTCTGTACAAGAACTCATCACAAAAAAGCATGGAAAGTGGATGCTCTATCTTTCAGCTGGAAAAACATATCAGTCTATGCCTTTCTCCTCTGCATCTACTCTCCAAGGTCTTACTAAAAGTCAGACAGGAAAAAACAAAAATTATCCTATTTGCTCCGGACTGGCCTTGTCAGCACTGGTACCTGCTTCTAAGGAATATTTCTCACTTTCCTCCATGGTACTTGCCTCAAATGCCTCATCTACTTTCTCAGCAGAACTATGAAATTCTGCACACTCAGCTCCAAACTCTGAATCTTGCAGCATGGCTAATCAACTAATTATTCAAACAACACCTCTCAGTAAATCTGTGATGGATGTCATTTTGGAAGCCAGAAGGCCTAGCACTGGAAAATCTTATGCTGATAAATAGAAGAGATTCTGTGCTTGGAACCAAGCACAAGGAATAGACACAGCAAAGCCTATATTCCTCAGATTTTACAATATTTGACTGAGATTCTTGACAAGGGCCTATCTTTTTCTTCAATAAAAATCAATGCCTCTGCCATCTTGGCTCATTACAACACAGAGCCTCCCTTCTTTTCTCATCCACTGCTTAAACAGTATCTTAGAGAGGCCAAAAATTTAAAGCCTCCCAGAAGAGCACCAACTCCTGCATGGGACCTCAATTTTGTGCTGGAAAAACTCACCCTGCCTCCTTTTGAACCAGCAGCTACTGCAGATATAAAATTTCTATCTTGGAAAACAGCTTTTCTTTTGGCAGTCACGTCAGCAAGAAGGGTTTCAGAACTACAGGCACTCATGGGAGTGGAGCTTTTTATTATATTTTACCCAGACAGGGTGTCCTTCAGGACCAATCCTTCTTTTATGCATAAGGCATAAAACCAGACCATTTACCTGCCAACATTCTACCCAAATCCGCAGAACAAGAGGGAGTGGATTCTGCATTCATTGGATGTACACAGACAACTAAGATTCTACTTAAATAGGACCAAATCTCTAAGAAAGTCTGAGCAACTACTGGTAGCATTTGCTGCAGGATCAGCGGGGAAGGCTATATCAAAGCAGACTATTTCTAAATAGATAAGCCACTGCATTCATTTCTGCTATTTGCACCATGGTAAACCTGTGCCCAAGGAGATTAGATCACATTCCACCAGGGCTGCCTCTGCTTCAGCAGCTTTTCTCAGAGGGGTCCCAACCAAAGACATTCTAGAAGCTGCTACTTGGAGCTCTGTTCATACCTTCACAAAGCATTATCATTTACCTCTCTTCTCCAAATCCAGGGCAGGCTTTGCCACTGCAGTCCTGCAGGGCCTTATAGCCGCTCCTAATGCTGTTTAGTTCCATCCTCCCATGCATAGCTTTGGGATTCTACCCAAATGTAATGACTGCAACAGTGAAACACAAAGAACATAGTACAGTTGTGTACACTTACCATAAATGTAGATGTTCGAGTGTATTCACTGTTGCAGTCTGGGTTACCCACCTGCCAGCCCCCTTTCTATACCTTTTCTTTCCTTCACTATACTCAAAAGCCTTTGTGGTGTATTTGCTTTTAGTTGAAGGTAAAGTTTATGTGTCTAAAAGTGCATTTATATACTTACTGTTTATTTATATATATTTTCTTGCTCCCCATTTGGGGGGCACTTGACATCTGGGGCAAGAAAAACTGAATAAAATGACATCAGCTGCATGTTTTATACCCCTGACGACCTGACATCATGGAAGAGGAGACAGCATGCGACGCAGGACCCAAGACTTTGTTATTCAGGCCGACTGAGGACAACCTGCCAGCAGATTACCTTTTTGGCCTCTTCCCATTCTATTACTTTTCCCTCTCTAGTTATTTATTAACAACACCTTGGTTCCCTTGCTAACTTTCTTTAATAAACTCCAGCCCACTCTTGTCTATTCTCTGTATCCCTAACTGCAGTCATCCCTAACAGCAAAATCTCATTTCACAATTCTCATGTTGGCTTAGTTTGTAAGTTGTACATCTTTAGAGAATTTTACAATTAAGTAGAGAATTGTACAATTAATTATATATTTTCATAATTCTATAAATATGTCAATAAACATGCACTCACAGAGTTTTTTGCTGTCATGAGAAAGCTTATGTTTAGTTAACAAAATTTTCTAACAATATATGTCTAGGTTGTACAGTTTCCAAGAAATGAGAATTTATTTGTGAAAGTTGAGAAAAAGGGGGTTCCTATGAGTACAATGAAAATGCATTATGTCAAATGCGTTTTCATAGACGCATGTAGAGCGAACAGGCAAAACAGCGAAGCGGCTGTTCAGCTAATTTCTTCCCTGGGAAAGAAGTCACTTGACCGCTTCATTGTTTTGCCGTGTTCTGAAGTGTAGTGTGGTCCCTTGCCTGGTATACCTCCCAGGCGTGATTGTGCAACAGTTACTGACCTTAGGGTTAGGGTGCGGGTTAAAGTAAGTGCATATGTATGAAAGCGTTTATTGTTTTATATTTTGTGTTAAATGTATGGTTGAGTTACATTTGTATGTGTTTTCAGTTGTTTACTTTTGTTTTGGGGGGGTAGAATTAGGGTTAAGGTAAGTGTGTATGTGTTTGGAGCTGTTTATGTAAATGTGCGAGAGTTACTGAACTTAGGGTTAGGGAGCAGGTTAAGGTAAGTGCATATGGTTTAAATGTTTACTTTTTTTTTTTTCCATTAAATGCATGTTTGGGTTATGTGTATATGTGTATTTAGTTGTTTACTGGTTTTTGGGGGGTTATAATTAGGATTGGGTTTGGATTCGACATTTCCAGCTTTCACTGAAAATGTGTCGATGTAACATCATTCGCTGTTTTAAGCGTTCAATGTTGCAATATAGACCCATTTGGGGTGCATGTGTATTACATTATAGTGTTTATGGATAGACTACGAATGTACTGACTATTATCACTGTAACTAATACTTCTTACTGAGAGCATTGCTATTTGAGCAGTTATAATAGTTTTTATTGTTCACAAAATATTTACATTTATCTATCTTATGCTTTTCAAGTTTATTTTTCAGAATATGTTCGGGAATGCAAGCTGTGTGTAGGCTGCTAGAAGTGTAACATTCCATGCCACATAGGTGTTAATGAGTTAAAAGGTGTGGAAATGGGATTACAGGAAATTGAGGAAAGAGGAATAGCAGGAAGAGAACACAGAGGTGGAGCACTATAAGGTAAAGCTGGTGGATAAGACATAGTGTGTGTTTTTTTTTCTTTTTTTTGTAGCAAATAACCCATTTTTATAGGAAAGATAAGAGTGGAGAGGTGACATGAGTAATGGGAAGGACTGAAGCATAGGGTGAAGGAAGGCAGCAGGAGCATATAGTCCCACATGTACCACAGAGCAACAGGAACAGGTATTGACACCCAAGCTGGGAGACATAGGAGACACATAGACTGATAATGAGTAAACAAATGTCGCAGGATTGGAGAGGGTACAGGCAGCCTGCCAGCTGCCCACTGGCCAAAATGGATATCACTGAGACATAATAGGAGGTGGTGGCCCTGGGAATAGGTAGCCAATGGAAACAGCCATACCCACCCCTGATGACCTGATGACATTAACAAACCAGTGCAGTGACTCTCCCACTCAGAGCAGGAAATGTTGCAGAACTGGAAGTCAGCAAGGCACTGCCCATTCAAACACAACTTATACCATGTGCTTCAGATCTGGCACATCCAGGACCAGTGACTGGGGCAAAGATCCTACCTGGGCTGGGCCAGAACCATCACAAGATTTCAAGGTACTCTCACCCTGCTCAACAACCTCAGCTGTAGTCTTGGCTGCTGTGGCAGATGTGTCTCACGGAGACCTGTAAATGGGAGATAAACCTGGAAACATCACATTATTAGGGATGTTCCAGAGAAGATACAGCACATGCAAGCCAGGAAGAACAGAGCATCAATAACCCCAATTGCCAGAAGTTTTTGCTGTCTTCTGCAGCTACTGGCACCATTCAATGCATGGTCTAACTGTGCTAAAAGACACAGTGAATAGGCAAAGAATGCACATCTTAGATGGGTATGGTGACATGCAAATATTAGTATAATGACACAGCGCCACACATGTGCCAACAAGGAGAGGCCTGAAATGCTTCCCACAGCCTAATGCTGAATTCTAGCAGCATGTGCATATGCAAGGAAACAAAAAGCAATCCAGTTCCAACTTTGCAAAGCAGAAGTCTATACTACAACAAATATTAACAAAAAGGCAGTGGTAGCTAAACATGCAGCTTGTTACAGTGAAGTAAACACAGCTACACTAACACACCTATGTACAATGATGCAGATGTATGCACTAGTGACCAATATGCTCTAGGGTCACAGCCTTGCGCACGATCCAACAAAACAAGAAAGTGAAACAGAATAAGAGCTGCAACCAGAAGTATGTACAATAGACATATATTCAACCAGAGCAGCCAGTCTGGAATATCCTGGGATCTGCCTGATTAAATAAAAACAGAAACTCAGGAAGACAGCTGTTATAAACAGCAAACTATTTATTAAATGCTGTAGACTTATGAAATACTATACCTTTTGGGATGTCTTTGCCTACCCTCTCCTTCCCATGATTAGAGTTCTCTGGGGTGACAGTGATGTAAGTCATCTACAGTTGCCTGTACTGCCCAGTGATAGGTGGGATGCCAGTCACCCTGGATGGAGGAGCTGTCAGATCATACCAGACACTCACCTTCCTGAAATGATCTGCATACAACTCCAACAGCCATTCCCTGAATTGGTTGTGCAGGAGACAGAGCATAGTTTTGCACTTTTTTACACACATGACAGATGATCTCCATAGAGCATTAGCATTGGCAGCCATCCCCACCAATGTATAGCAAAGCAAAATGGCAGTATGAAACTTATGCCCTGCCAAGGCTATAAGTTAGGGGTAGTACAAACTAACACCCCATAGATGTGTAACACATGTACATCACAGCTTGCATGAGCAAGTGGACATATATGGCATGCAGGTCACATGCAGCTGACTGTATCTCTGTCGCATGTCACTAGTGCATTTCTCAACAACACAGTGATTCATAAGCAAAGGTAAAATCTGGCCTCACTGTCATGAACAATGTGCAAACTAGTACCTATTAACAATGTTTATTGGCAAGCTAACATTTTGGACACCAAAACACAGATCAAGGAAAAAACTGAGCAGCAAACATTTCAGCAGTTGAGTCACTTTCTTGCCATCATAGATGCATCAAGTACATAGTAGGGGAGCAATACCATCTGTTAATGGATATCTCATAGATATTCACGAAGTCAAAAGAAAAGATTGCTGGCATTCTGTCATCGTGGCAAGACTTGAGGAAGAGCAAAAGATGAATGGTATGTTTTCCTCACTTTCTCCCTCTTTTCCAAGTTTGTTCATTCTCAAAGATTTTATACATACATGTATCTATCTATATATAAGTGCAATGTGTTTGGTTCATGTTCCATTGTTCAACAACTAGATGTACAGGGATACTTGTTCGAATGTCTGATTTATCAAATGGATGATTTATCAGATATGTAAAGTGGGATGTATATTAGGTGCACGTGTGTGTGTGTGTGTGTGTGTGTGTGTGTGTGTGTGTGTGTGTGTGTGTGTGTGTGTGTGTGTGTGTGTGTCTGTAAATGTTTGTGGGTTAGGGATGGGGATAGATTTAATATATGTGCGATTGTGTGCACTTTAGGGTTAGGGCAAGGGTTAGGTAAAGGGACAGATTTAGCGGTACATGGATGTATATATAGTTTTGTGGTATTGTTATGGAAAGTCTTTTTTTAAATTAAGGTGTAGGGTAAGGGGCAGAAATTAAGTTAGGGTAAGGGTTAGCATGTATTACTAAGGTGATGCAGGGTATGCTAAAGAATGCAGTGTTAATTGTTAATTGTTTACATATTACTACACTCTGCTCTTTGTTTTGAAAAGCCTATAGGTATGAAATGAGTTGCATATAGATGAAAAAAAAAACAGAATGAAGCTATTCTCTATGGATGGAAAACTTTGGTTGTTTTGCTCAATGTTGGAATTTGACTACTTGTACACTGAATTCAGGCTTCGACCACTTGGCAGTCAGTAGAACCCTGAGGGTAGACGACAAGTAAATAGAAAAGCTGCTTATGGTATTTCTGGCCATTGCTGTCTTAATAGCAAAGATTAATTATAAAATCTCCTTGAGTTATTTTAGAATATCCCTATGGACTAGATCTGTAATTCCAGAATGTCGCACTGGAGACATCAAAAAAAGGTACTAAGTGAATGCATTATTGATTCCATTATATAAATAAACTATTTGATCAAGAAAGCAACTTGCTATGTAGAAAATGCTTGTTATGTGTTCCACCTGGGAATATACTGGTTCCAGTTTGCAGAGTAAACTATTTACTGGTCTGCTCTAGCTATTCAGAAAACTCAAAAAGCTTTAGTAAAACAAGGTTAGACAGTAATCTGGCCTTTGTACAACATGTGGCCAAGGTAGTAAGAAAATCATTCTATGTTGCCCAACTTATAAGCCAAGGGCATGGCATCTGGGTCCAAGGAGGTCATAGTGCCACTTTATGTGGCCCTTACCAGACTCATCATTGAGTGTAATGCCCCCTTCGGCATGTACTTGAGAAGACATATGCAACAGATGCAATGCCTGCAAAGGTTCTTTACCAGGAGAATTGAGGGTAAAAACACATTATCTTATACAGCTCATCTTAAAGCCCTATCTCTATACTCTGTCTCGTATACAGGTTAATGAGAGGCAATATATGCCTGGATACTAGGCATCCTTGGATCTAGCTCTGACGAACCTTTTGCACATCCACAAAATGATCAGCATCAGAACCACTAGATCCAAGGGTTTACATTTTGCTTGTGACATAAATAAGACATGTTGGTGAGACATATCTGTGTCTCAGAGGATACCCATGCTCTGGAACAGGCATCCCATCCATGTGAAGTAGAGTCCATCCCTAGCCCTGTTTAAGCACAACCTTGACCAATGCATGGAAATTGGAAACTCACTGTGGGTCTGGCTCCCATGTCTCTGATAGACAGAGGCAGACAGTAATGCCCAAACTAATATATCCCCCCACATAACCTCTAAAAACGTCCTAACTAACCTACCCCTCCTAATAAATGCCCGTGCTGCATAGGGACACAACTGGGTTAGATTGCATGTATAGGCTTAATAAAGGCCCTGGTGGTTGTTAGTCTAGTATGTAACTATGAACCTATGAGGCCTTTTTGATTCTGGGTAGAGGCTCATGTGAGAGGTTAATCTTCAAAGTTAGAGATGAATGGTTAAAATGTGAAATTGTAATAATTTAGAAGTCAATCACCCTACTGTAGTATGGACCTGGACATGCACATCCTACCACTTCTACTATGGGGCAACATGGGAATAATGGGGTTTATATCATAACATCGAAGTAGTAAAACTTCGAATGTTATAATATCAAACCCAAAACAGTGAACGCTGAAAATAGCGAAGCTGCAGAACATTGACTTCTTTCCTAGGGAAAGAATTTGGTGGGCTGTTTCTGCCGCTTCGTTATTTTCTCCACTGTGGTGCAAAGGTTATGGACCGGGTTAAGGTAAGAGTGCGAATGGGCCGGGTTAAGGTGAGTGTGGGAATGGGATAGTTAGGGACCTTAGGGTTAGGGAGTGGGTAAGGTGAGTGTATGAAAGTTAGGGGCCTTAGAGTTAGGAAGCAGGTAAGGTGAGTGTGCGATAGTTAGGGACCTTAGGGTTAGGGAGCAGGTAAGGTGAGTGTGCGATAATTAGGGACCTTAGGGTTAGGGAGCAGGTAAGGTGAGTGTGCGATAGTAAGAGACCTTAAGGTTAGGGAGCAGGTAAGGTGAGTGTGCAATAGTTATGGACCTTAGGGTTAGGGTGCAGGTAAGGTGAGTGTGCAATAGTTACGGACCTTAGGGTTAGGGTTTGGGTTAAGGTAAGTGGATAGATAGTAGTGTATGTATGGTTTATTGTAGGGTTAGAAGTAGGATTTTAAGTGTATATGTGTGGATTACTTTTATTGGTCTGCTTGTGTTGTTTGTGTGTTTCTCGGAACAGCAAATTTTTCCCTGGGAAAAAAATCGCTGTTCTGAGCTTTCGATTATATCACATTTCGAAATTCCAACTTCGAGCTTATGGTGTTCGATATTTTGGGATTTCAATTATGTGATATAAACCCATAATAGATATATATGATGGAGGTATCCATGAATATCAAATCTGTGCTACTAAACTGAGGTTGGTAAAAAATGAATACTGTCAGTCTTGACAAGCACCAGGGATGTACTGAAAAGACATACTTTTGACAGGATAAGCATTCAATTTCCACTCCATATTATCAATTCCTTAACAAGGCTAATGAAAGATGCATTTTTGGACTTGGACATTTTTTTCTCCCACACCTGTTTAAATATAGATAGATTACCAAATATCGAGCTTTTAATGGTTCTAGAAGTATTTCTGAATATATGAGTTCGCAGAAATCTAGCATCATTAGGCTTAAGCTTTGCTGGCTTCCTAGAAGCTTGAGTGCTGTAACCCATGATAATAGTTTCTACAACATCCATCTATGAGAAATACTTTTGTAAAAAGTTAATGACTAACTTTTTTACTGTAAAAGAAGTGTTAGCATTTGCTCGATAATTTTTTAGACCTTGCGTAATGTATCTGTAAAGTTTTAGTTCTGATACATGTTTTAATATTAGATTCTTTGTAGAGAATTATTTTATAGTTCTTTTAGTAAACCTTTTAAAACACACAAAAACATCACCGCTCAAAAACATCCAGTTTCCTTTTTGTGCTGTCACAGATATGCCTTATATAACAATTCTTAACATTGCATTTAGAAACATATTACAACATATCTAAATTGTTTGTTGAAGAGTTGAACTTGCCTAATCTAAAACGAATTATGTATGTAGATAATATCCTTCTCCCAGAGGCTTACAAAACTCACCAGTTACTACCACAAATGTCACAGAGTCAATTCACTAACCTTTGAAAATGGCTATGCAACAATAAATTCCAAACGAACAGTACCAAAACAACCATCATGTTATTCTCTATGGCAAAGCAAGTTGCATCACTTCCTTCCTTACATATAACAGGCTCTGCAAAAAATACAGAAAAATTCAATTAACTGAAAATAAAATACTTAGATTTGCTTTGTTTGCAGATACAAACTTCTGTCACTGCAATTTATGTGAAAAAAAACTCACTGGTGACCAATAACTAACAGGGCCTCCTTTTGTTTTAACATACTTACCTTCAAAGTTCTAAAGTGTAGATATGTAGATACTGCCCATCATTCAAACATCTGCTTCAAATCAAGAAACAAAATGATTCCTTAAGGAACACCCAAGAAAATGCACTTACTCTGGCCAGACCTAAATATAAACCAGCCACAGGAGGACAAGCCCTGTCTAGGATAGGAGCGGCTGCATGGGACAAGCTATCTACTGACAATAAGAAACATAAAAGTTCTTTAAACATTCAAGACAAAAGTCAGGCAGCAGCCAATCTAAGTGAACATATTTTGTGACACAGGCTAGGTCTGAAATTAAATGGCAAGTTATCTCTTGTATAAATAATGAAACTACTTGTAAAAATTCTTTATAAATATAGTAAATTCTATGTAAATATTTTATACAGACTTTTTTTTACTATGCAATCTTTCTTGTAAAAGCATTAAACTTCTGTTGTATATCTCTGTAAACTAACAGTGCTGTTGGGCTCCCTACTGAAATGTTGACACTTGAAATGCTGAGTGCTGATTAAGTGTCCATTTCAGACCCGTCCGCCTAGGAATGTAGCCCCATCAGTCCCCTTTGTTAATCTGGCCATATGGACAGAAAGTGCTTTTTTTGCAGCCATGTGGCCAATGTTGCACTGTTATTTCCCTTTATTTTAATGAATGTTGATGGGCTTTAGTTGGCTGAAAGGTAGAATTATTTAGAGTACAAATGATTTTGGATTGTCTGTGTCATTTTAGCTATTAAATGACTTTTCATTTCATGATATTAAGAAGGTGTCTTTTTGGAAATGCATGTAATTCCAATCACTGTATTTCCATTTCCATTTTTCTACACCTGCTTGAGTTTAATGCCTTCACTATATTTATGGCTGATGTGGTAGTGGTGCTGCAGTAGCGTTGTCGCCTCACAGCAAGACGATGTCCCGTTTGATTCTCAGCTAGAGCGTCTTCTGTGTGGAAGCATGCATGAATGGGCGTGCCTTCGTTGAAGGTTGTGCGTCAGGGCTGGTAACTGGGCACGTAAAAATCCACTACCAAACATTAGCGGACCGGAGTTCTGCTGTGGCGACCCCTAACCGGGATAAGCCGAAAGACGCAACAACAACTATATTTATGGCTGAGAAGCAGGCTCATTTTTTCCCCTCAGGTTAGAGCAAGAACAATATGGTTATCTTTTTTTTCCTAATTAGGGCAGAAGACTTACTAACGCATTCTTCTTCAAAAAACAATAGGGAAGACCAGTAGGGAGAAGTCCGCTGTGCTAATCAGGTGACCCCCTTCCCAAACCCAATTTAACCCCTCTACACAGTGACCAATAACAATATTAACAATAATTCCTGACTGCCTGGGAGGGAGATGTGTCTCTTAGCACACGATACTTCCTGGATTACATTTACCCCATTGTCACTAAAACCCAGTATCAGCTGCATTTTTTAAACTGGAGTAATTTCTTCAGTACTTATTAATTTTTTTGTTGAAGTGAAACTTCTTTTGGGATAGGGAGAGTGCTCAGAGTATAACGGAAAAGTAAAACAGAAGTATGGGAGTTAAACTGTACTCTACTGTAACTTTTCAACAATCACACACAAAACAAATCAGGGTAATTTTTTATTTAGTAACACTGCTCTTAAAAGTTGAGAGAAAAGGTGACTTTAATGACTATTTGTTGACTGTAAACCACTATGTCCTGAAAAAATCATATATTGTGGGAGGGACTTATCAAGTTTTTTAAAAACAGTCAGGAACAGATGAGATGACTGGTATGGAAACACAAAGGAAATTTCTGAGCCATAAGTAGGGGTGTCCCTGAAACTCAGGGGTACATCTGCCATGGATGCCTTCTGTGAGGATTTTGCATGTCTTACCTGTGACTGCCAGGGGGTTGGAAGGGTGTTTTGGTTTCCTCACATATCCTAAAGGCATGCCTCGGGTCATTTGACAGTCCTCTAATCAACCCATCTGTGTGTGTGTGTGTGTGTGTGTGTGTGTGTGTGTGTGTGTGTGTGTGTGTGTGTGTGTGTGTGTGTGTGTGTGTGTGTGTGTGTGTGTGCATGCGTGCAAGTGTCTGTCCACAATCTGTTTTTTCTGCCTTGAATCAAATGAGTGCCAGGATAAATTTACACTACCTATGACCCCCAGCTCGATAATGCAGGTGTTGCAGAATGGAATGAGAAGCTGAAGAGAAGGTGAAAAAATATATATGCGTGGCTGCCATGCTTATTACAAGTGAAGCTTCTGTAATGAAGTGACCCACCCAGCAAATTGCATTCCTCTGCTTGTTACTAGTTGAGTAGATGGACTGGTTGAAAGAAGGCTTGCTTGAGTTAAAGAAGCACCTGTAAACCTTTAGATACTTAGACAATATAACATGCAACCTGAGGGTTAAAGCAGAAATTATTGGTATCTGGAAAACATGCCAGAGACAGTCAGGTGTATTGTTGAAGGAATTTATTTTGCAAGCACTGCTTGAAATTGAAACTGTAATGTCTTGATGTAGCCACATTGTTGAACACTGGGGCCAAATTATTACAATTTCACAGCAGACAATTTGTGTTTAAAATGGTCGTTGTGGTATCCTATCAGGATCTGTAGTCTGTTGTGTTGTCTAATGACTTTGCTTGACATTCCATACTACTACAGCAGAGTAAGCAGAAAAAAACAATACATTAAGCATTACACAAGGGTAGCATACACGTTAAGAATACTGTAAATGATGAAATAAATTGTTTTTAAAGAACTCAGAAATGTCTTAAAACTCTTATGTGTCATTACTGAAATGCTTGCCTTTTACTTACTGATTCTTTTAAAATAAGAAATTATTTACTTAGAAAATAACATAGAGATTTTGGAACACGAGAGAACTGTAATCAGAACTGGAAAAGCAGGCCTGGTAATAGTTTGTACTTTTCAACTCAAAGCATTGTTTTATAACTTCAACTTTGAAGTTTCAACAGCTTTGAACTTTAACTTCATATTAGTTCTCTGTATGAATGTGTGCTGTGCCAAGAGATCAGGTTGCACTTCCTGGTTTATAGATGCCACAGTCAACAAATACTGACATGGCTAAGTCACCAAAGACTTTAATGTGCCCGCAGCACAGAGATCTGATAGGATATTTCACTTGGAGTAGAAATTGTAGTCTTTTTGTGTATCTGGGAATTAAACAGCAAGTAGGGCTTAGTTTTTCCCTGCTTGTTGATGTGCCACATGACTGTGACGTGACTTGTAAAGATGTACGTGGTTCTCAATTTTAAATAAGTCTGATGGCTTGAAGAGGCTAGAGTAATTTTTTTTCGAAATGTTTTTATTCATTTTATAACATAATAACTTAACAGTATAGCAACAAGAAAAAACAAACTATATAAAATATCCATAACAATTAAAAATGCAATATGCATAGGAAACACTTAATATTTCTCTAAAAGATTCCTCTCAATCACAGTGATGTGTCTTTTCTGGAAGTCTTTGCCCTAGATGTCTTAGATTGTCAGGCCTCCAACATGTGCCTTAGAGGGTGTAATGGAGGAATCCAGGACGAAGGTCTTGGTTCCCAGAGTCAATTTGAAGGGCATCCCTTGAGTGAGCTGTATCTGTCTTATCATCCACAGGAGCCTTTCTGTATGCAGGATAACAGTGGGATGGGATGCTCTACAAGGACTGGATATGTTGGCATAACCTGTTCCTTAGGTACCATTACAACTCTCTTGTCTGTAGTCTTGCTAGTGAGACCATCAGGATGCATGTGGCCTTATGAACCCTAGAACTCTTAGGACCTTCCTTTCTATAATGGTGTTCTGCTGGGAGATTGCCTGGAGGTATTGCAACAAGGACAGTACCTTGTCTGAAGTGAGGAAAACCCTCTGCCTCTCTGTGTCCAGCAGCACCTATAGAAATAAACCCATCAAAAAAACAGGTAGGATTAAAGGAGGTTCCGAGAGAATCAGATCGTACTAAAGGAGGAACATTTTTATTTATTTATTTATTTTATTTGAATTAAAATTTAATTCACATTTAATTCACACAATTAAAATGGTGAGCTATACAGCTTTCTGAATCTTTTCTGAGGAAGCTGACTGAATCAGACAGCCATTCGGGTAGTGGTAGACACGAATGCCCTTGCTCTTGCAATAAACAACTACTGGTGCCAAGTATTTAGTAAATGCCCTGGGTGCAGCAGAAAATCCAGAGGATATGGAGATAAACTGGTATTTAGCACCCTCCTGTGTCAAATCTCAGAAACCTTCTGTGCCTTCTAGCAAAGGGAATGTGGAGGAAGGCATCCTTTAGATCCAAGGTAACCAGAAAAGGCTTGTGGAAGTAGAAGAGGTAGAAGGACCTGCAATGTCAGCATTCACAATTTTGGAGTATATATCCGGGAAAAGCCGAAAAACACAAACAAACATTTTAGGTTTGACAGCTCTAATACTGTTTTTCAAGTTCCTTCTTTCCTTGGGAAGAGAAAGAGTCCTTAATAAAATTTCAGAATTTGAGGAGATTTTCTAGAAGGGTTGGAAACAAATCTGTTTATTCCTCATGAACAACAAGAATTCCTAACAATTTGGGTATGCTTAAAAATTGTAGTCTGTACCCCCTAATTTATAATTTTGATGACCCACTGAACTTTGATAATTTTCTCCCATTTTTTTTTTTTTTTTTGCAAGGAGACTCGGAGGGTCCCAATTTCTTATAGGGGGTAGAGGATACAAGATGGAAAGTAAAAGGACGTGTTTGAGATGAGAGTTTTGCTGAGAAAGAGAAATAAGCTTGATGGAGTTACGGCTGTTCCTTTTGGCTGCCATGGCACTGAGGGCCTCCAGGCTTATCTTTTTGCTTTATTTCCCTTTTTTTCATTATAACAGACTCAACCTTTGAATTTTTATTTTTTTATCATAAAGAGATCAGATTTTGTCACTACTTCCTGTTGTACATTTGATATGGGAATGAAAAAAATGATTAATAGACTGAATGTGTTTTACTTTCTGCTCTTGTCTTTCAAACACATTTTCTGTTGGGAGTCCAAAGAAAAGCTACTTATTCAGGGGAACATTAAGAAACTACTCTTCAGTATTATTTGGCAGGGGCTGAGGCCTCAACCAGACATGCCTTCTATTAACAGACCCTGTAGCTGCTGTCTGCCATGCTGCATTATGGTGTTCTTGACAACCTGGACACAGACGTTTGCAAGTTGAAGCAGCTCCCTTTTCAAATTCTGAATATTTAACCCATTCTGCTTTACACTTAAGCAGAGTTTGGAGGCATTCCTGATATTTTAGCATACGAGTCTGACAGTTAAGAGCCTTAAATGCCAGTGTAGTAGAGGTGTAAGTTTTCTTACCAAAGCAGTTGGGGATATTGCTGTCCTTGTTATTAGGAGGGAAATTCATGAATAGAGTCAAATAGTTCCCTTGCTGGAATTCAGTGATTTTACAGATAGATCAACTAGGTGGTATTTCTAAAGATATTTATGGTAGTCCTGAACCCTGTACAATTTGACAGGCTTCCTGGGAGTGGGAGCAAGGAATCTAACTTCAAAATGCCTTAACAAAATGCATTTCCAGTACATCTGTGATTGGAGGGAATGGTAAAAGTTTTGGCTAGGTCAGAATCATGAAATCTTTATACCATATTTTGGCCTGGAAGAACCCTTTAGCTTCCTGTTTGAAGGCTAGTTTCATCCTCTGAATGGTGTCCCTAAATAAGACATCATGTCTTAATAAATAAGCACCTATCCAGGCATGTCTAAGGGTCAGCTCCCAGTGTTTTCTCCTGTCTACCTGATGAATCTGGGCATCTTGGGACAATGCAGCAATTGTCTCATGTACACAGACAATGCTCTCCTCCTACCATCCAACACTACAACCTTTGAGAGATGCACTTATATAACCAAACTGGAAGCAAAGCTCTCTTCACACAAGACTGCACTAGACAGTCAAGAGGAGAAGGTAAACACTTGCACCACACCACCCTCATCACATAGTCCCTTAAAACCTACACCACCAAAACACACACATAGAAACACAAAACACACACCTACATTTGTGGAGTTTCTCAAAAAAAAAATCTACCCAAGCAACAGGGACCTCCAAAGCAGAACCGCAAGCAACCTCCACCCCCCAACACAACCCAAATGACACATAGCCCATAAACTCAGTGTGCCACTCAACCACAGCCCATAAGGCATAACAATGTTCCCAACACTCTAGTCATAGGTGACTCTATAGTCAGGCACACTGATGTTCCACTCACCAGGCTAAACAAGTAGAAAGTTACTGTCAGCTGCCTGTCAGGTGCCAGAATCCACCACATAACTCATGCACTCAGGTCATTCCACAGCAAGTAAAAATATGACTCTGTCATTGTCCATGTTGGCGTGAATGACCTGAGATGTACCTCCCTGGACTACATGAAAAGAGACATGGGGGAGCTTTCTGATCTTGTAGCCCAGGCAGGTATGACCCTAGCCCTGAGTAGCATCCTGCCATCACCCAGAATGATACCACAGTACAAGGACAAAATGATTGACTTCAACAATTGGCTAAGCTTCTGGTGTCATTCTAAGGGAATCCAGTATCTGTCTGCCTGGAATGACATGATCGACAAACCACAATGCTTTGTCAGAGATGGCCTGCACCTGTCACCCTTGGGATTCCGGATACTGTCTAAGGCTCTTGCCACTCCTATAGTGCCTTTTTTAGGCAAGATTCAAATGACAAGTTCACCACCATAACAGGTACAATCAAGCAAAATCTGAGGGTAATGCTACTTAATGCTAGAAGTCTAAACCTAAAAATGCACTCACTCGAGGCATTCCTTAAAATGGAGAACATTGACATGTGTGCAGTGACAGAGACCTGGTTCAAGGCTCCAGAGACCACCCCTGCATTACCAGGCTATAATTCATACCACACCTTTCGGCCACCTAACCTGGACCGAAGCACTAAAGGTGAAGGCATGTCCATATTCATTAAGGATATCCACACCTCCAGGCTAGTTGCTCAGGGTAATGCATCTGAGATTATCCAAGTGCATCTAACTCTGGGCAAGACCGCAATGCAAATTGTAGCTTGCTACAGATCCCCCGCCATGCCACAGGATTCCCACTCCTCATTTCTTGATACACTGGAAAATATTAGGGTACAACCTAACACCCCAATAATGGGCGATTTCAACTACCCCACCATTAACTGGGAAAACTACTCATGTACCAACTCTTGTGCTCATCGTTTTCTGGAATTCATAAATTCCAATGCCTTGGATCAACTTATCCACACCCCCACCAGGGGCAGCC
Source organism: Protopterus annectens (assembly GCF_019279795.1). Lineage (NCBI taxonomy): Eukaryota > Metazoa > Chordata > Ceratodontiformes > Protopteridae > Protopterus > Protopterus annectens. The sequence continues at coordinate 772,595,426 of NC_056730.1, read as the reverse complement.
ATATCTTAGACCTGGTCATTACCAACATGAGCAACCAGTGTTCCACACCAGAGGTCAATTCCTCGATGGTCAGATCCGACCACAAGCAAATTACTCTAGGCATCCACATCCCACCCCCATTAGGGAAACCACCGTAAATAATTTCTCCAAAGCCAACTTCATGCTTCTTAACACAGAAGTGGCACACTTTTCGACACCCATGCTGATGGACAATAGAGATACGACTGCTGCATCCTATACAATTGCACTTTATAAGCACTTGTATGAGTGCATGGATCATGCAATACCTAACAGAACCAAGATGTGATCCTCCAAAAAAAGGAAGCCAATCTGGTGGTCCCCTGCTATAAACAAACTCTACTACAGAAGAAAGAAACTGTTGCAAAAAAGAGTAAAATCCCATGACTGGTGGAACTCCGTGGTCAGCCTCAGTAAGAAGCTGAGATCCCTCATAAAATCCTCCAAAGCTTGTTACGAAAACAAAATTGCCACTGATTCTAAAGACAACCACAAAGCATTCCATAGCTATGTCAAGAATCTCAATGGCAACACTCAGATCTGCTCTGAGTTACAGCACGATGGCACTAAATATACAGAACCAACTGATATTGCCAACATCTTGGCAGATAGGTTCAGTGCTAACATTACCCCTCTCTCATCCCCTAAAGGACCCATCTCTATACCGGAAGAATGCAAACTACCTGTAATCATGGCTGCACATGTAAAAAACACACTCTCCAAAGCCAAGAACACAGCATCCATGGGACCTGACAACATCCCAGGCTGCGTTCTACATGAACTACAGAACGAACTGGCACCTCACCTAAGTACCATGTTCAGTCATAGCCTCACCTCAGGCTTTGTGCCCACTGAATGGTGCACAGCAATGGTTATCCCACTCCACAATGGGGGAGTCACCACAGACCCCAAGAACTACCACCCCATTAGCCTGACGAGCCTGGTCTGCAAGGCTATGGAGCATATCATCATGGAACTTATAAACAATGACATTGGTAATCTCCAAACTCTGGACCCTACCCAGTTCGGGTTTGTAAAAGGCAGATCATGTCTCCAAAACCTGATAGACTTCTTTGAAGCGGTCACCAAAGCAGTAGATGAGGGTAAGGTGGTTTACACAGCCCATCTATATCTCGCCAAGGCTTTCAACACCATCCCCCACTCTGAAATTATAGAAAAACTCACTAAACTAGGTATAAATCCCTATGTCACAAGATGGGTTGCCAATTGGTTCACTGACAGAACCCACACTGTGAAAGTTGCAGACTAAATCCAACTTCAGACCAGTGACAAGTGGAGTACCACAGGGTTCAGTCTTAGGTCCTCTCCTGTTTGGTATCTACTTCTCTGAAGTACAGGCTAACACAGAAGGTCTTTGGCTAACAAGGTTCGCAGATGACTGCAAACTGGGAGCCATAATCAAAACTCCTAATGATGTGGACATCCTACAAAAGGGCCTCACTGAGACAAATGCCTGGTGTCAAAGCCATGGCCTCAAGCTCAATGCCAAAAAGTGCATTGTCATCCCTTTTGGTAAAAACTCTGTACCCATGAACTACCACATAGGTGGTAGTCTACTTGACACCGAAAGTGTGATAACAGACCTTGGGACACAAGTGGACAGTAGTCTCTCTTTTGATAATCACATCGCCACAGTAGTCAGGAAATCCTTCTACGTGGCACACCTCATCACAAAAGGTTTCTCATCCAGGAAAAAAGAGGTCATTGTTCCCCTCTACTCATCACTCATTCGACCCATTATAGAGTACAATGCCCCTTTTGGTATGTACCTCACAAGACATCTACAACAACTGGAAAGGCCGCAGAAATACCTCACAAAGAGGATTACTGGCCTCAAACAGATGCCCTACACAGACCGTCTCAAAAAATTCCAGCTTTACTCTGGCGCATATCGCCTACTCAGAGGCGATCTCTGCCTAACATGCAAAGCTATGTCAAACCCAGAGCTGTTGGACATGCTCCACATAAAGAAATCCCAATCCCTTTGAGCTACATGCTCTAGGGACCTAAACCTTGTCACCACAATAAACAGAACATGCTGGACGGATAGATTCCTGTCCCAGAGACTTCCCATACTCTAAAACAAACTACCTATCTATATCAAACAAAGCTCCTCATTAGCACTCTTCAAGAAAAATCTTGATGATTGGATGGGAGATAGGAAATTCACCCCAGGGATCAATTCTGTGGCTCTGCTTGACAGGGGCACAGGAAAATAATTTTCTTGGGTGGCAAAAGCCAGGGTACCATTTGGCTAGGCTTATATAGGCCCTAAGGCCAATAGCCTAGTACCTACCTATGAACCTATGTGGTAGGGAAGCACCAGGAAAAAGGCAAGGGGAAACAAGAATGTCCATCTAAGAAACTGATGGATTGTGTGAGGCAAGACCTGTAGCAGTCAGGTAAGACTATTAAAGAAGGTAAGAGGGTGGCATTGAATTGAGAGATGTGAAAACAGCTGTTGCAGTACCCTGACTGCATTTAGAAAAACAGGAACAAGGGGGTTAATAAGCACGATGATGCTGATGATAATGATGGTGAGGAAGCAGATGGTAAGCTGCCATCAGTGTCTGATTCAAAATAAGAGAGGAGAAACATTTGGCAAACAGTCCAGTTCATCAGAATCTGAATCTGGGGCATCTGATTCCTCCTGATGGGAAGGTTTTCTCCCCCTCTTCTTAGAATGGGGCCCTGACACTGATATCATGTCTATAGCACTCTGCCCGAATTTCAAGAAATCCATAAAATCTTGAGCCAGCTGAAAAAAAAAAAAGATGCAGGAATGTATGAGGATCTACCCAGTCTAAACACAGCAGGCTGGCAGGCAGACATCCATTTAGGTTTAGATGGTTTTGTCCTCAGTTTTTTTTAAGATTAGTTGCCCTTGAGGCCTTGGGTCATGAACGAATGCCCACTATCTTGATTCATTCTCCACTAGCTTGATTGCATACTAAAAGCATTAGGACAGCACCCTGGTCTTTTCTTGTCATTGTTCTAGCATCAGACTGACTGACTAGGCAGTACCATTACCAGACAGCATGCAGTTTCCAGAGTGATAATAACAAAAGCTTTGGTGGGGACTGAAGCTGGATACGTGGGATACAAATGTGCCTTGCTGACTTTGGCATTATCAGGAAAAGGGTACCCTTCTGATTGTCCTCAGTCTCCCTGTGGTTCTGGGTTGCTTCTCTGAGCACTTTTTTTCTTACATAAGCAATTACCGGAGGACTTGGCTAATATCCTGGCTGAACAGGAACAGGCACATGCCTTCTTTAGATCTAGGTAGTCCCAGAGAGATTGAGAGCTATGCTTGATCATTCTTGGTCTAAACCCTGCACAGCTGGGCTACCAGCTATGAGTTGCTCCTTATCAAAGCAGACAAATGTACTCTTTTATATAACTAAACAAGAAACTAAAAGGTATAATTAAGTCCAGGAAGGACAACTATGAGGTCAGGATAGCCTCACAGGCAAGGACAATCACAAGACCTTCTTCAGCTATGTCTGCAACTTTAGCGGTAACATACAGCAGTGTGCAGAACTGGTGGTGAATGGTACCACCTTTACCAATTAGGGTGGCATAGCAAATCTACTTGCCAGTAAATTCAGTTCAAACTTCATCCCCAGCTCTACCACGTGAAATCCCCTCCAACATACTTCCTCCAGCTATCAGCAGGGACCAGATGCTGCCTGGTAGCACTAGTTAAAGCCAAGAACACTGCCTCCATGGGTTCTGACAACATTCCCAGCTGCCTCCTAAACAGTGTAAAACATGACCCTTCAGGATGACTTGAGGCATTTTTTAACTACAGCCTTGAAACAGGTTACATTCCAAATGAATGGAGGACTGTAACAGTCATTCCCTTCCACAGAGACCTACAGACCCATCAGTCTAACAGCTTAATATGCAAAGCCAGGGAATGAATTATCATGGAAATGATAAACAAGGACATTGGTAACTTACAGACACTGGACCCATCCCAATTTGGCTTTGTTAAGGGGAAAGTCATGCCTACTTAACCTGATAGATTTCTTTGATAGGGTCACCAAGGCAATGGATGAGGGTAAAATAGCACATACTGCAAATCTTGACCTGGATAAAGTGTTAATACAATACCCCACTCAGGCAGGTTTGGCAAGCTCTCTAAGCTAATCATAAATACCTACATAAATCACTGGATTGATGGCGGGCTTACAGACAGGACCCAAGAAGTCAGGATCAGTGAGACCACCTCCACCAATAGACAGGTCACCAGTGGAGTACCCCAGGGCTCCATGCTGGACTTACTCCAGTTTGGCATCTACTTCCCAGAGTTTAAGGCTAATGTTCAAGGCCTCTGGCTCATCAAGTTCTCAGATGACTGTAAATTGTGAGCTATTATATATTCCTCCTAAGACACCAACATCTTGCAAGTGGGTTTAACACAGTCAAATCACTGATGCCAGCACCATGGCCTAAAAGTCAATGCCCAAAAATGCATTATAATGCCATTTGGGAAAGTATCAGTCCAGGTTAACTATCCCATTGATAAAACTCCCTTAAGAGTTGAACTAGTAGTAAGGGATCTGGGAGCATATGTAGACGCCAATCTGGCCTTTGACAATCATATAGCTAAGATAATATGAAAATCATTCTGTGTCACCCAACTTATAGACAAGGATATGGCATCCAGGTGGAAGGAAGTTATAGTACCACTCTACTAAGCTCTTATTAGATCTATAGTTGAATACAATGCCCCCTTTGACATTTACCTAAGCAGACACTTGCAACATTAGAATGCCTCCAAAGGTATCTCACCAGGAGAATTCATGGCATGAATACCCTTTCTTACAGTGATTGCCTAACGGTTCTATGTCTGTATTCAGTCTTTTACAGGCTGATGAGAGGGGATCTTTGCCTGATTTACAGGTCTTCCTCAGACTCAGGCCTGGTGAATCTGTTGCACATGCACAAAATAAACAGAACTAGAAGCACTAAATCCATGGATCAGAACTAAACTTGTGATATAAACAGAACATTCTGGAGAGACAGATATTTGTCCCAAAAGATCCCACCACTGTGGAATAAATGCCCCATCCACATAAAATAGAGTTCATCCCTAGCCCTACATTTAAATGAAACTTTGACAATTGGATAAGAAATTGTAAGTTTACCCCTAGTCTGGTTCCTATGTCCATTATGGACACAGGCTGTCAGTAAGAAAAGTATTATCCTAACACTCCTCCCCTAAAATTCCATCGTTGCCTCCCTACTAACATGCCACCCTCATATAGACACCCATGATACTCAGGACCCAAATGGATTGGGGTGCACATCTAGGCTTGTATGAGCCATAGTGGTCATTAGCCTTGTAACAACTATGAACCTAATACACAATATGAATGAGAATCTACATGAGGGACTTGTTTCTTCCTACTCTTGACATTTTTTTATATTCTCAATTAAGGTTACAAAATACCACGGCTAATGAAGTGAGTTCCAGTTCACGTGATGTGTAGGTCCAAGACACTATGATATTATTCTGGGATAAGGATTTGTACAGTTGGAGAAGAAATGGCATTCCATTTGGTATAGGACACAAGTTTGTCAGTCCACTTATAATGTAATCTCATTTCACAAATGCAAAATAATTCTACCTCTGCATAGTGGGCGCACATATACACCACTCAGTTTCATGACAAAAATCTGACTAAGTGCAATGAAAGAACAACAATCCTTCAGTACTCGTCACGGGCAGAGGCGGATCCAGCACTAGGCTACCTTGGGCAGTTGCCCAGGCCCTGCAGGCTGGAGAGCTTCCACAATACTTAACTTTTATTTAAAAAAATTATATGTCTTTTTAATGTCATTCTCCTTTAAAAACACGCTCTGAATGACTCGATGCATTCATGCACATTTTTACGTTCCTGCTTCTCTGTGGGCATCAACACACATGCATAAACGTTGCTACTGCTGCTGCTTCTTCCTTCCACATGCAATTTAAACTTGCTTGCAAGATGATCGTTCCTTCCGTGAGCTGAGATGTACATTCCTTTGGTGGTGTAAGTGAAGCTGAAGTGTGTGTGTGTGCGCACGTGCGCGAGTGTGTGTGTGTGTTGGTAATGCACTAGTTAGGGATGGCAGGTTAGTTAATTTTGGATAATTAACTTGCCAAGTTAGAGAAGTTAAGTTATTTAATTTGTTCAAACCTTGTTCCTTGGTTATAGGAAAAAGGAGCCTGTATCGTCTACACCAGCTATGTGACTGAAATGTGAGTTTCAGTGCATCTTCAAGGAATAGTGAGTTTCAAGGAAGCATGGCATCATGATACAAGGACATTATTTAAGAAAAGTACATTCCTGACCAAACCACACCAACTGTGGGTAAATCTAACATTACCCACACCCAGCCATGGATTATTGCTATATTATGAGCTGACCAATTTTATGTCACTATCTATACATCATTAGCAGTGCATTCATTAGTTCATTTTCTAATGAAATCCTTATTGGGTCTGTGACTGTTTAAAAAGTTTTTAAAAATTTTAAATGGAACATCTGTCTTAATAAGTAGTCAGCCTGAATTGACTTCATTTTTCCCCATTTGTGTATCTTGAAGGCCAGTGTGGCAGGGTGAACTGTTAACCGCTCCATCTGGTATAAAGGAAAATTTAACAATGAAGTTTTAACAGCAACAGTCACGATCTCTGAAAAATAGCAGGAAGAGGTCCAAATACTGACAGCTAGAATGAGTGACAAGAGGAAGGAAATTTCTTCCTGACATTAATAAAGATGATGGAAATACTTGTGAAGTTGCCAGAAAGACAAAATTCCTGCAGTCATAGCTGTCACCACAGAAAGAAGACATCAGTCATATTACAGCAGAAATTGAGGAACTGAGCACATCTGTAAAATGTACAAAGTTATGATAACCTCTCAGGAAGGAAAAATTCAAGTTTACATAAGGAGTTAACGATCAGGCTGATAACATGGATGATTTGTTTTGGTAAACAGAAGTTGCAGAGAAAATATCAGGATTATGGAAGTTCATGAAAATAGTTAAAGAAATAGAATAATTGATGCAAAAACTAGAAGAATTTTAGGCAAAGACATCCTCTAAAAATACTTGATGCTTCAAAGAAACTGGACTGGTCTATAAAATGAGCTCATGAAATAGACATATTCGACCCAGGCCATCAGGCGGCCACAAGATAGTGGCATGTTTAATTTAATTGTAATGATTATAGGTGACAGCAAAGTAGAGGGTGGGTTTGCAGGAAGAGTATACACACACACACACACACACACACACACACACACACACACACACACGCACGCACACAAATACACTCCCCCTTCCCCAAATTAAATTTCTTTATTGACGGTATAGACATCAAAGGTTTATGATCCAATGAATGAATACATAAATAAATGAGTAAATAAATAATGGTCACATTAATGTATTTTGTTTTATTTCTGTCACTCCCCCCCCCATGTGTACTGGCAAACACACATATATTAATTGCATTATACATGCACACTATCATGTATGCCGGCTGGCAGTAGTACTGCTAAACAGAAGAAAAAACTTTGTGAAAAAGTGTAGTATTACTTAATGATTAAAAAATTTAATTTGCACTCTGTGCTTCATTGCCAAGATAGGTTCATAGGTTCATAGGTAGATACTGGGCTATCTGCCCGAAGGCATATATTAGCCCAGCCACGTTGTGCGGTATTTGCCACCCCTTTGGTTAGTTCCCTAGGCCCTTGATCTAGCAGCTAGTACCCTTGGCCCCTATCTAGTAGAGCTGTTGGTATGATCCCTGGTGTGTACTTTCTGTTACCCATCCACTCATCAAGGTTCCTCTTGAAGAGTGATAGTGAGGGGCTCTGTCTTATGTAGATCAGGACCTTGTTCCATAGCAAGGGAAGTCTTTGCGAAGGGAATCTATCCCTCCAGCATGTTCTATTCATTGTTGTGCTGAGGTTTATATCCCTAGAGCGTGTAGCTCGAGTGGATTTGGTTTTGCTAAGATGGAGCATGTTCAACAGTTCTGGGTTGGACATGACTCTGTATGTTAGACAGAGATCGCCTCTGAGAAGGCAGTATGCAACAGAGAAAAGTCTTCAATTTTTCAATTGTGCTGCATAGGGCAACTGTTTGAGGCCAGTAATCCTCTTAGTGAGGTACCTCTGTGGTCTCTCCAGCTGCTGGAGATGCCTAGCCAGGTACATTCCAATTGGTGCATTGTACTCAATAATGGGTCTGATGAGGGAAGAGTAGAGGGGCACCACTACATCCTTAGCTCTTGATGTGAACCCTTTCGTGATCAGATGGGTCACATAGAAGGATTTTCTAACCACCTTGGCAACATGGTTATCAAAGGAAAGCTGGCTATCTACCTGGGTCCCTAGATCCCTTATTACTACTTCAGATTTCAGGGGGTCACCTCCTATATGAGTACTCTGTTTTTTCCAAAGGGGATTACTATGCATTTTTTAGCATTTAGCTTGAGACCATGGCTTTGACACCATACATCAGTCTCATTAAGGCCCTTCTGGAGGATATCCATGTCGGCTGGAGAGTCAATTATTGCACCCAGTTTGCAGTCGTCCGCAAACTTGGTCAGCCACAGCCCATCAGTGCTTGCCTGTACTTCTGAGAAGTATATGCCAAACAGGAGGGGCCCCAGGACAGAGCCCTGAGGCACACCACTCATTACTGGTCTGGATTCGGACATAGATCCCGCTATTCTTACTTTGTGGGATCTGTCTGAGAGCCAGTTTGTGATCCATCTTGTGACATAAGGGTTTATGCTCAGGTTGGTGAGTTTATCAATAATACCCAAATGGGGAATGGTGTCAAATGCTTTAGCAAGGTCAAGGTAAGCCATGTGTACCTCCATTCCCTTATCTATAGCCTGAGTAACTGTCTCACAGAAGTCCACCAGGTTCAGGAGACATGATCTGCCCTTCACGAAGCCGAATTGTGTGGGGTTAAGTGTTTGGAGGTTCCCAATCTCTCCATTTATGAGTTCCATAATGATTCGCTCCATTGCCTTACAGATCAGACTGGTCAGGCTTATTGGTTGGTAGTTCCCAGGGTCGGTTGTAGGCCCACCCTTGTGCAGTGGAACCACCGTTGCTGTGCGCCATTCTATGGGCACATATCCTGTCGAGAGGCTGAGACTGAACAGGGTATTCAGATGCAGGGTTAATTCATTTTGGAGCTCACGTATGACACAGCCTGGAACACCATCTGGTCCCATGGAGGCAGTGTTTTTAGCTTTAGATAGAGCCTTATTAACCAATGTATCAGTAATAATTGGAGTTACACAATCCCCTGGAATAGTAATGGGCCCTGTAGGTAGTGGTGGTGGTGGTGGTGGGGGGATTTGCACTGAACCTGTCAGCCAAGATGTTGGCAATGTCAGTGGGGTCAGTGTATTTTGTTCCATTTTGTACTAGCTCAGAACAGACCTGAGCGTTGCCATTTAGGTTTTTGATGTAACTATAGAAGGCCTTATGGTTATCCTTGGCATTCTTGGCAACTTTCTTTTCATAATTGGCTTTAGTTGACTTGATGAGGGTCCTCAATTTCTTACAAAGCTGATCAGGGAAGATTTTTCTACTTGAGATTTGGCCTTTTTTTGTATAAGTCTCCTCCTTTTATTGTATAGTTTGCTTAAGGTCGGGGTCCACCAGACTGGTTTCTTCTTGCTTGAGGAAGGAGTCTTGGTTTTATTTGGGATAGCATGGTCCATGCAATCCTGAAAATGTATATAAAGTGCCTTGGTGTAGGATTCTGCATCCTGGATATCATTATCCTTCTACAGGGGGATAGGGAAGCTTTCCACTTTTGACGCAAGTAGTTTGAAGTTTGCTTTGGAAAGGTTTTTTACAATGGTTTCTTTGACTGGGGGAGGTGAAGGGGTGAGGATGTCTAGGGTTATCAGTTTGTGGTCTGATCTGACCAGAGAGGGAGTGATAATGGGTGCAGTACAATGGGCGCCCATATTTGTGATGGCTAAATCCAGTATGTTGTCCCCTCTAGTGGGAGAACCTATCAGTTGTTTGAGGGCATTTGAATTTATAAATTTTATGAACCGCTGGGCATAGGAGTTAGAACTTTGGTAGTTCGCCCAGTCCATACCAGGGTAGTTGAAATCACCCAAAATTATGGTGTTGGGTAGGACCTTTATATTTTCCAATGCCTCAAGGAATGCTGAGTAAGCATCTTGGGACATGGTGGGTGATCTATAACAGGCTACGACTTGAAATGTGGTTTTGCCTGCTGATAGTTGCGCATGGATGATCGCTGGGGCATAATGCTGTGCCACTAACCTGGAGATGTGGGTATCCTTGATGAATATGGATACACCTCCACCCTTTGTACTGCGATCCGGTAACTGAGGCCGGAAGGTATGATATGAATTGTAACCTGGTAGTGCTGGGGTGCTCTCTGGAGCCTTGAAAGATTTCTGTCACTGCACAGACATCGATTTTATCCATACTGAGGAGTGCCTCTAGTGCGTGCATTTTGAGGTTGAGACTTCTGGCGTTGTGTAGCATTACCCTTAGTTTTTGGTTACCTGTGCTGGTTACAGTGGTTGGTTTGTCCTTTGAGCCTTGCCTAAAAAAGGCCCTATGGGGATGGCAAGAGCCTTGGCCAGTATTCGAAAGCCTAGTGGTGACAGGTGCAAACAATCTCTGGTGAAACAGCGAGGCTTGTCTATCATGTCATCCCAGGCAGACAGACACTGGATCCCCTAAGAATGACACCAGAAGCTTAGCCAATTGTTGAAATTGATCATTTTGTCTTTGTATTGTGGTATCATACTAGGTGAAGATAGTATGCTACTCAAGGTCAGGGTCATACCAGCTTGGGCTACATGATCAGAGAGCTCCTCAATGTCTCTTTTCATGTAGTCCAGGGAGGTATGTCTTAGATCATTCACACCAACATGTACAATGACAGCGTCATACTTGTACTTGTTCTGGAGTGACCTAAGTGCCTGTGTTATGTGGCGAATCCTAGCACCCGACAGGCAGCTGACAGTAACCTTCTCCTTGTTCAGCCTGGTGAGTGGAACATCTGTGTGCCCTACTATAGAGTCTCCTATTACTAGCATGTTGGGTATGGTGTTTTGCCTTAGGGGCTGTCATGAGGCACACTGCTGAGGTGAATTATGTGTTTTCTGGCTTGTCTTTGGAGGTGCAGGTTGCTTGCTTGTCTGCTTTAGAGGGCACTGTTTCTTTTTCAGATTTGTACCTAGTGCCTCCGAATATGTTTTTATGTATTTATGTGTATGTTTTGCCGATTCTTGTTTTGTAGATCCATGTGTGACTGGTGGTATGATGCTAGTGTGTCTCTTCTCCTCTTGACTGTCTGTTACAGTCATGGGTTGAGAGCGCTTAGCCTCCAGTCTGGCTGTGTATTTGCATCTCTCACAAGTGTTTGTGTCTAGAGCTAAGAGGAGAGGGTTGTCTGTATACATAAGGCAGTTGTGACATTGCCTCAGGATGCCCAATTCCACCAGCTGAACTGGAGAGTACACCTGAAGCTGACCTCTGGACATCCTTGGAAAAGTAAATTTCACCTGTCCATACACAGATCTATGCACAAGAGTTCTTTCACTTTCTTTCATAATGTTTCAGCTGGCAGTCACTAGAGGGATGGACTAAGCCAATGGGAAAATGCATCTTAGTGCTTTGTGACTTGTAACACCCCCCTTTATCACCAATTCTCCTTCACAAAAGCAGCATGAAGACATGCAATAAGGCACAAATGCCTAATTTTCTATCAAGGAGTATGTGAAAGGTCTGGGCTGTATGGAAAACAGTCTGGCCAAGTAAACCGACTTTTTTAATACAAAAATTGGAATTCCATACAACTTTGTTAAAAAAATCAAATGTTTTTGAACAAATAAATATATGAAAATATATTCAAAACACTTTGTCATGTGGTAGGACTGTAGCCCAAAAACCTAGTACCATAAGTCATCACTGTTTATTAGTTACAAAAGAATGGATGGCAAGGTGGCAGTGCTGAAGGAATTTAAATAAATAAGAACAAAATATACAAAGATAGCTTACACTAGCTTTATCTAAAATGTTGTTTTGGAGGTGTGAGCAGCACTCACAAAAATGGAGCTCCTGTTGTGTGTTGCACGCTGCATGCTTTGTAAAGGTGGTAGGAGGCCAAAGACATGCAACTAAATATGCAGAGAAAGCCATGGACTTTGTCAGGTCAAACCAGGAATGTAAAGGCTGAAGGTTTCCAGCCTATCAATGTGGCAGGAGTGGGGCTAAAGAATTTCAGGAGATGGACTGGTCAATGAGCAGCTGCAGACAGTTGGAGGAAATGGCCTCAAAATGTAATAAGAGTAATGAAATATCTGTAGAAAGTTCCAATAGTTAGTCAAGCGGAAGATGGAGGAAAATGGCACTACCAGAGTCAAAAGGGGGAGATCTGAAGGAATGAAGTCTGGCAGTAAAAGCACAGTCATGCACAAAGTAGTCAGAGACAGGAAAAGGTTATCTGGATAAGAGGAGATGAGGTTTTCACACAAGTGTGGAGATGGAGACAGTAAGAACCCTGTACATGTGTCAGCGAGAGAAGAGAAGTGAGTTTCTCTACACAATAATGGCAAATTACAGGGATGTGAGGGTTGTGCTGACAACAGTACTGAGCTGGCTAACAAAGGACAACAAAGGAGGGGCAGGCAAATTGAAAAGGCAGAGCAACAAAAAGGTCAATGGAAGTGGTGTAAGGATACACTCTGGTAAAACTGTGATGACTGTTCTGATGAGTTTACCTCACCAAATTGCAATTGTTATGGATGTTAGGTAAGGGAGATGTCTGCTTTTCTTATTCAGTTTGTAGGAAACTATACAGAAATAAGGAACTACACAGAATATATAAACTGAGACAAGACAAGCATGTGAATGAAGTGGACTTTGAAGTACAGAAAGGCAACCATTACTTTTAAACTGGTGGTCCCTGCAGAATGAGTAGATCAAAATGGGACAAGAATACATTCAGCAAATAATGGCATTTTCATTTCAAAGGCCACAGAAGTTGCTGACAAAATCTGCTAATTACTGCAAGGAGAATGAGGTAGTTGGAGAGACATATAAAAATGGAATGTTATAAGAGGCATAACATTGAAGAGGTATTGATTATATGGATTTATGTTGTACACAGTTTTTTTTCTCATTTTATTAATAACTGTTGGCAGTTGCAGGTTTATTTTCACAGTTACTTGTAGGGGATTCTGTTTGTAAAAGAAGGAGTGTTATGGTCTAGGGATATATTGTTAGAACTTTGGTGATATATAGGATCTGCAGGTTTCTTCTTTTTTCCATTTGATGCAGGAATTTAAATTATTTTTTGTACTAGTAGCTATCCCCAGTGTATTTTACAATGCATTATAAAGGGGGGGGGGTAGTCCAGTATGGAAACTGTCTTGAAGAAAAGAAAGAAAATCCAACAAAGTGGCATTAGAAGATCAAAATCTGGCAATAGCTTAAATAAATTGGAGATAGTTCTTAAGAAGTTAGAGTTAAAGGAGATGGAATGTTGTGGTCAGAAGGTGATGGAAACATGGAGAAGAACTGTAATGTAACCAACAAATATGCCAAGAGGATAACATACTTTAGTCTTATATTTTGGAGGTAAAAGATGATGCAGGACCTGAGTTGGAACAATGCTGGGGACTCTTAGCAACATAGGTTATCTTTTCACTTGTATATACTGAGTACTGCCACATGTATCAAGGGGCACGTTTTTGCTCAGTTTGGTTGAAGGGATTGGATGAGGTGGAAGAAAAGCAAAAAATGGAAGGTGCAGATTCATAATTGAGGAATGTGTGGAAAGGTATAATAGCCTAATAAGAAAAAGCAGATTCTAAATAAGTTGGAGACAGAGTTGATAGATGTTGCTTTTCTACATGAGATTACAAGGAGGTTAAGATGACATTTAAGGAGATGTTAAAGCTAGAGGGTAAGATGTGGAGCATAGTCAGAAGGGTACTGTAGGGCAGGGGACAGAGGAGTGATAATTTTAATAAAGAAAAGGCTGTAAGGGAGAGTTTTAAAATTATGAAGGAGAGTTAGAATGGAAGATGGTGCTTTAAGGAATCTGAGTGTGTATATGGCTTAACCAGTAAGAAGGATTTTTTGACTACATTTTTTAACCTTGGAATGAGAGGTGAGATGCTGTTGAGTGGTAAACAAGAAGGAGGATTTCAGAATGATTATATACCTAAAAATAGCAGGAAATTTGGCAAAGGGAAGCTGCACTATATGGCTAGAAGGAACGTGGTACAGGCTGAGGAAGTGGACATTTGGTAGAATTCTGCCTCTTAGACATGGTCAGGAAAAGAACTATATCTTCTTTTGAGAATAATGAAAAACAGAACAGTATGGTTGATCAGTTCCTAATTCCAAGAGTGTTCTTGGACAGAGTCATGGATTGTGACCCAGTCAATATTATCTACTGGACTGTAAACCTGACACTGAAAAAAAAGGAGAATATTAGTGCTACAGGTGTCAGAGATGGGAGGATTGTCTGTGGATGAAATGAGTGTAGAAAGGAAATGGTGAAACTATATGGCCTTGAAAGGAAAAAAAAAACACTATACCTGAATTCCAATCAAGATCTAAGCTTCCTGAACTATATAAGATTTTCCTAAATATATAATAAAGAAAATGATGAGTGCCTTTACTATAGTTAAGCAAAAATGTATAACACCCCCATCGTGGAAATATTCAATTATCTCCCCCATATTAAAACAAGGTAAGGACCCCAAATCTTGTGTTTCATATAGGCCAATTTCATTACTAAACACTGATTATAAAGTTTTCATGATAATATTAGCTAATAGGATAAAGAAAATATTATCTAATCTAATACATAGTGATCAGACAGGGTTCATTCTTCATAGGAAAGTGCAAGATAACATTATTAAATTACTATCATTAATAGACATAGCATGCAAATACAAAAAACAACAAACTATTATCAGCCTAGACATAGAAAAGGCTTTTGATTCTATTAGTTGGTCTTATCTACAAAGAATCCTGATTGGTTTTGAATTCTCCTCAGATTTTGTCAACTTATTAATGAAAATTTATAGTGGGACACAAGCTTATGTGAAAAGGTTGTCCTTTGTCACCATTATTGTTTGCTCTTTCAATGTAACATTTTGCTACATATATCAGAAACAAGCAAAATATAAAAGGCTTTCAAATTAATAAGGACTATTGTTCTAAGATACAATTATTTGCTGATGATATGTTGTTAACGTTGGGTGATATTGATGGTTCTTTGCATGATGTTATAAATACCTTAAGCAAGTTTGAAAGAATTTCAGAGCTTACATTTAATCATAATAAAGCCAAAACATTACTAATTAAAAAGATCAACAAAAACCTAAAAGAGAATAGCCTGTTTAATTGGGATAATGATGCATTAGAATATTTGGGTGTGAGTATAAAGAGTACATGGAAAGAGTCTGTTAAACTAAACTGCAATAATTTAATAACCACCATTAGTGAGCTAATCAAAAGATGGAATAAAATGTTCTTCACAATGCAGGATAGGCTCTCTTTAATTAAATGATAATTTTACCTACAGTCATTGATACTACCCCTTTCAAAAACATATTTAAAAAATAGATTCCATGCTACTTAATTTTTTATGGTTTCCCTTAAAACTTAAGATTGCATATAAATGGCACATTAGAGCTTGGAACAGTAATCAGATAGCATTCCCTAGCTTAGACCTTTATTCCAAATCAGTTGTAATTAATATAATATTACATTGGATCACACCTACCTATATAACTGGCTGGAAAATAATACATAAGATTCATATAACTGATGTCAGAATTATAGAAAATCAATTTAAGGAACAATATGGAATAAGTAAAGTTCATTGGCTTTTACATGAATTTTGCTTATTTAATAAGAAGTTTGATCATTGTTCTTATGGCATTAATCAAATATTTAATAAGTTTAAAAATATAATTGATTATAATTACAACATTAAACAATTCCTACTTCTTATATTCCCTATAGCATACTCCCTTGATTGCCTAGATTCTTTTAACATCAATGCAATGTAAAAATTAAAGGAAAATAACTTGATATTCCGGCATTAGTTTATTGAAAACAAGAGTATTAAACCACTAAACTCTCTTTTATGTAGTTTTGATAATACTCAAGACAGTTGGTTGTTTATACACTCATTACGGCAGTTTATAGAAAACAAAATGAGAGTATCAATTAACCTAGAGACTGAATCTATACCTAGTTTGATCCAACATTTTATTAGGTGTCTTGAAAAGACAGATGATCAAAAATTAAGTATCGCACCTATCTATAAGATACTAAGAGAAGACAATTTAAAGTCTGACTCAGATTTTTGGAATAACTATGTAAAGATTAGATGAAAACAAATATCTGATAAATCCAAAAAAATGTTATTGAAATCTACATATGGTACCTCTTCTTCATTATATTGGAGATTGTTTACATGGAAATTTATGAATAGAAGTTTCTATACTCCACATAAAATAAATATTTTCTCAAAAACAGTGAAAGTAAATGTGGGAAATGTGATAAATTACTAGAGGCTAACTTGGTTCATATATTCATTGAATGTAGAACTGTTGTTCAGTACTGGAAAGACTTCAGATATTTTTGTAAATGGTTAATAGTCTGACAACTGTCATATTTCTAACTCATTAATCCTATTCAATGTTCCTGTACCTAATGAAATACCTAAATCTCATATTCAGTTACTCTGGCCAGTTCTTGCAAATGCCAGAAAAGTTATTGCTTTGAATGGGAAAAGTAAACAAGATTTGAGGTTTAAAGATTTTATTAATTTAGCAAAAGTTGTTTGCAAAAAAGCACTGCAAACCATTTGTTATAGAACTCATAACATTACTCATAAAAGAATAACATGGCAAAAATTGGAAAACCTTTTGAACAAATGCTGATAACTTCTCATGGATAAAATGTTTATGATGGATGAATGTAAATATTGTAAATAGGTTTGTTATTGTTTTATTGTACTTGTTACATGTACATTTGCATATGTTTAAAATGAAAACAAAATAAAAATGTTTTTGGAAAAAAAAAGATCTAAGCTAGACAAGAATGATAGGGTAAGAAAGAACATGGAGAAAAGACATGGTAAGACTGCTGAAGGAGAAGAACAAATTAAGAGGTCAGTGGGAAAGGAATGCAAGGGAATGTTTAAAGGCAACAAAACAGCTGGGGATAGAAAAGCTTTTGGGTTTGAAAAGTTTAGATACAGACAGAATGGATAAGAGTGAGGATTTTCATTCTGGGAAATTTATGTTAGGTGTTGCCAAGGCTTTATTAGGAGATGTATACCTTAACAATTCTCTGCAAAGGGAAGATGATGGAGAAGGATATGTTAGGTTGAGATGTAAATGAGAGCAAACATTTCTGAAAAGAGGAAAGAGAGGCTATGTTGGGTGAAGAGAGTGATGAGAAAGAGATAAGAAATCAGTAAAGGGTTTCCTTATAGGTTATAGAGGACCAGATGATCAGATTCTTACTCCCCATACAGAATTGGTCAACATTATCTTTAAGAGAAGAATGAATACTGCAGTCTTGGTTACACTGATATCCCTGTGTGAGAATGTTGTCTGCTTTAATGGGGATTTCCTACTGTCCAGTTACATGACTTGAATTTATTGTATACAAGGGAATTCCACCCACAAAAAATATTCTGACCTTTTGTAAGCTGGGTATAATGAAAAAAAAAATTTTTATCACTTTTGATCAAGCAGTATGTTTTAGAAATGACTGTACATCAATGACCCATAAGGGAAGTGAAAGAAAGATCCTTTAGATGGGGAAGTCAAGGAGGAAAATAGGCACCATTGTAAGTTTTATATAAAAAAATAAAATAAAAAAAAAAATAAATAAATAAAATATATAGTGGTGGAGTCACAAATACAGGACATGTATTTGCCTGACTTCTTTTCATGAGCTTAAGGTCATACTTTTGCCTAAAAAACAAAAGGATGGATCTGACATGATGAACTACAGTCTAATCTTCCCAATAAAAGTAGATATATGCATACTGGTGAAGGTATTAGTATACAGGATAAGGGAAAATTGCTAGCAATTACAGGTGAAGATGGGGGGTATACAATGAAAATGGCAGAAGGGAACTGGTGAATGAAATGACTACTTCTGGAAGAGTGTGAGAAGCAGTAAAAGGGTAGTGGAGAGATATTTTTGTTTCCTTTTAAAGGAGTGCTTTGATTATGGAATAGGTTCATAGGTGTTTACTAGACTAATGATCACAAGAGCCTTTTTTAAGTCTAGCCATGCATCCCAAATCTCTGAAAAGTTCTGATACCCTTGATAAGTGTAAGCAGAGGCCAGGGAGATTAAACATTTAGAAGCAATGGCCTGGAAAATTAACCATTTTTAGGCTGTCTGTGTCCATTAGAGACATAGGTGCAAAACGAGAGATGAATTTCGTGCTCTGCATCCAATTGTCCAAGTAACACTTGAATTGGGTTAGGGAGGAACTGTGCTTTACATGGATGGGGAGCCTATCCCAGAAAAAGGAGTAGTTTCTGGGATAAATACCTTTCTGTCCACTAGGTCCTATTTATATCACAGACAAGGTTTAAGTCTTTAGAATGGGTAATTCTGGTGCTGTTTGTTTTGTGTAAACTTAGGAGGTCCATCAAAGTGGGGTCTGAAAATGCCTTGTGTTCAAGGCATAGATCTTCCCTCAACAGCCTGTAGGAGACAAAATACAGGGATAGGGCCTTGGGGTCTGCATAAGGCATGTTACTTATGCCCTGTATTCTTTTACTGAGGAACCTCTGTGGACATTTCAGTTATTGGATATGCTTGGTTAGCTACATACCAAAGGGGGAAACTCTACTTGATAGGTCTGATGAATGCTGAATACAGTGGAACAATGATTTCCTTAGGCCTAGATGCCATACATTTACTTAAAAGTTGCACAACATAGAATGATTTCCTCACTACTGTAGAAATGTGATGGTCAAAGGCTAGACTACTGTCTATTTGTGCCCCCAAGTCCATGACTACTAGGACTGTGGGGAAGTCTGTTGAAATTACTAGACAAGGGATGAGTAGAGGAACATTCTATGAACTGGGTTAAGGCCCTCTCCTAGAGCCAAAACATTAGGATGATTATAAATTACTCCTACCCTGAGAGTTGAAAACATGGAGGGGACATAAATTAGAGAGCTTAGTATCCCCCAGTCTATTTGTACTATTTATAGAGGTACTGGCACAGCAGATTAGAAAGGTCTTAAGGGATGGTGGGAATGATGATATTTTAGTCTGTGTTTGTCTATATGTTGATAACTGACTACCTGGATCGATTTCTAAAAGTAGTACTAGATATTTTTGAGACTTTGGTAAGAAAATAAGGGTATGAATGGTTGATGGACTGATAGAAGAGAAGAGAATAAGAAGGTAGGTAGGAGTGAAGCATCTGAGGTTAAAGGTCTTTGAGCAAAGTTTGAAGTGCTATCAATGAATTATGAAGGACACTTATTGCAGTAAAGGAACTGCTGGCAAAATAGTGTTAGTGGAAGACAGAGGATACATTTATAAATGTAGAACAAATGATGATACTGCCAAAGACCAGTGAAAGATATTCATAAATGAATCACAAGTTACAGAAGGAGTGCAAAAAACTGTCTGTCTATCTTTCTATCTATCTATTATCTATCTATCTATCTATCTATCTATCTATCTATCTATCTGGGAAAAGAACATTTAGAGGATCTAAAATGTTTTGGGGCACCAGATCAATACAGTTGTATGATGATACTGGGTCCAAATGGAGAGATGAAAAGTCAGCAAGCAAAGGACAGTAGTAGTGCTGAAATTCAATTCATCCTCAAGTCTTGGTGAGTACCTTCACGAGGTGGACCCTGTTTTTTGCAAAATCTCACCAAGGCGACACCGATATATAGCTGTATTTATATGCCATTTATCATGGACAGAAGCAGGTCAAAAACTAAAAAAGATAGCTGGATGCACAGGACCCAGGGTAAAAAAAGTGCCAAATCCTGGTAGGCGCACTGATGCCAGGACTGGAAAAAATGACAGTGTAAAATCTTGAAAATATGGAAACATTCCTACAATGGGGCCAGGCCCAGGGAGAGGATGGTCCCCCGTTGTAGAAAGAAGTAGCAGTCCCCAAAAATCATAAAAAAACGATAAGCCAAAGAAGAGCCATAAAGACAGCAGAGTGGACTATTGAGGATAAGAAAGAAATTATGTATTGTTACTATTACGCAAAAAGCCCAGAATTTTCAGACACAAGATATACACAAAGATTAAGAGATAAATTAGAGGAAAGAAAAATACTTCCACAGGAAAAACTGTCAGAAGCTTCAAATAAAAATGTGTGTTCATTTCAAACATCAGATTTTTGAAAAACAGTATAGTATACAGATCAAGAAACTTTGATATGTTTGGAAAAAGAAGCATCTGATGAAGTCTGAAAATGTAAACTACAAAATCTACATATTTTTGAAAAGTATAAAAAAGAAATATAGATATGGGGAAAAAAGAGAGATTTGATATGGTGTAATATTTATGCAAAGGAGAAAGCCAAAATAATCAATATAAAGAAGGCAGCCCAATGATATTCAAAGAGAAATATAGGCAAAGGCATCCAGATATGGAAAATTGCACAATAAAAAAGATAACATCACAAAGATGGAATGTAGAAAAGAAGATTAGTAAAGTAGAAGCTAAAAAAATAGAAGTTGAAGTTATGGAGTACCTGCGAAGTGAAGGATTTGATATAGAAGGCCTAATACAGGTTACATCACAGCATGATGGAAGAAGTCCACATAGTAAGGAGAACCAGGAAGATCAGGAGACATCTGAAGAAGAAATATGGACATGGGAAAGAAAAAGAGATTTAATATGGTGTAATATTTATGCAAATGAGAAAGCAAAACTAACCAGTACAAAAAGAGCAGCAACAAGGATATTTGAAGAGAAATATAGGCAAAGGAATCCGGATATGGAAAACTTTTTAATGCAAAAAATAAGAAGACAAAGAGGAAAAGCAGTAAAGGAGATTAGTAATGGAGACATTAAAGAAATAGAAATTGAGGTTGTGGAACACCTGCAAAGTGATGGATTCAGTGTACAAAATCTATTGCAGAAAGCAACACAACAGGATAGAGCAATTGATATCCAAATTAAAGGGAAACCAGTGGAATAGGAAGCAATTGGTCAGGTGCCATGTCAAGATAGCTTGGAGCCTTCCATAGGAAGCCAGTATAAAAGCTCACTTGAAGCTAGAGAGCAAGAGAAGGAACAGGAAACTGTGGAAACTCTGATGAAAGCAATGTTGAGGAGTGATAGGTTAGTGAGTTCCCATATGATGGAGCAATAGAGGGCACAGGATGAAATTGAAGAGAAGGTGCCACAGGAAGATGCTATAGAACTTTCTATAGAATGCAGGAAATGGAAAACAAGGGATGTGCCCTCAGCTTGTAGGAAAATTAGCTAAGAGAAGAGTTGCTTGATTTAATAGAAACAGATAGATATATTAAAATCGATGAAAGAAATAGACTGCAGAAGGGCAATAAACCCCCAAAAGTTAGACGTCTGATAAAATAAATGTTGTTTGTTGCCACAGCGGAACTCTGGAAAACACAGTAATTAGGACTGTCTATAGACATCCATGCAATATAACAGATGTAAACAGGATATGTTACTGTGCAGCTAAATTAATAACTGATAAAGTTCTACCACAAGAACACAGGGTAATGGGGGAAAGGAAGGGGAGAAATCAAATAGCGTCATCGAAGTATTGAATAGAGAAAAATATAAAACAATTAAGACAGGAAGTGTCACTGTAAGAAGATTATAGAAGAGGAAACAGATCAACAAAAATACTAAGAAAGATAGATGTGCTAAAAGCAATGCACAGTATTAAAACAGACCAGGATCTATCATGCATTATCACAAACAACAAACTAAAAATTTCAGTGCAGGTGGAAAAACTTAGAACATACACAGATAAATATAAAGGAAAAGTACAAAATAAGCACTTTATTGACCCAAGAAAGTTCTATAGAGAATTGGGAAACACGGTAGAAGGAATTTAAAAACTGCCAAAAAAGAAGAAATAGATACATTTTGGAGAAGTATCTATAAAGATTCTGTGGAGCATAACAAAGATGCTATATGGATAAAAGAAGTAAAAGAAAGAATAAGAAGGTTAAAGGTACAGGATATGAAATGGGATGAAGTAACAGCCAGAGAGATTGAAACAAAGTTAAGAAAAGCCTCTAATTGGAAAACCCCAGTCCCAGATGCAGTACCTAACCTTTTGGTTAAAAATATTAACATTTTTGCACCAAGACTTAGCCATGAGGAAGAACTATTTATATGTGCACCCTGAACAGACACCGACCTGGTTAACAACAGGAAAAACAATATTCCTACTTAAGAGTGAACCTGCAAGCTACCCTAAAAATTACAGACCTATAACTTGCTTTCTGACAACATTTAAACTATACATGGGAATTGACGCTGACAGAGTTTATAGTCATTTAAGACATTTTAGAAGAAAACTCAATTATGGCAGTAGAACAAAAGGGCAATAGAAGAAAGTCATATGGAACAAAAGGTCATTTGTTGCTAAATAAAGTCATAGTGGAGAACTGTAAAAAGGGGAAAAATCTAAGTATGGCATGGACTGACTACAAAAAAACATTTGATAGTATCCCACATTTATGGATAAAAGAGTGCTTAAAATGTGTAAGATATACCCTACACTGATAGACTACATTAAGGTAACCAAGAAACAGTGCCAGACCACTTTGCAATTAAGCCATGATAAAGAACAAATTATTACCCCAGGGATAAAACTTCAAAGGGGGATATTACAGGATGACTCTGTCACTGTTGCTATTCTGCTTTGTCCTTAACCCATTAAGCTATTTACTTAACAGCTTAGGTCATGGCTATAACTTGGCTCCTAGAAAACAACAAAGTCTAAAGTCTTCTCATCTTCTCTTTGTCGATGATTTAAAACTGTATAGCTCATCAGATGAAGAACTGAAAGCGCAGCTGCAGACTGTCAATACCTTTTCAGATGATACAAGAATGTCATTTGGTCTTGATAAATATGCAAAACAACAGTTAAAGCAGGAAAACTGCATCACTAGGAAAATAACAGTTCGGGACAGGAATGTGATATAAAAGAACTTGAGCAAGAGGAAGTGTATAAATATTTGGCAGTTGATGAAAGATCAGCAATAAAACGTGAACAAATGTGAACAAAACTCAGTAAGGAATACTTTAGAAAACTTAAATTAATCCTGAGAACAGCATTGACATCTAGAAACAAGATCCAAGCTATAAGCCAATTTGTTCTTCCTGTCCTAACTTACAGTCTTGGAGTGATTGACTGGCCCCAAAATGCATTGAATAGATTAGACAGGCAAATAAGAAGGATGCTTCATGCTCACCAAATGACTTATAAAAATCAGTGTATACCAAAATTATATATTTCCCATTCAGAAGGAGGAATTGGCCTCCTTGAAACTGATTACATATATAAATCTGCAATCATGGGACATATTTGCTGACCTTACAAGACCAAAATGTAGTGAAAGTTTTAAACATGAGGAGAATAAATCTATCATGACTTCTGTGCTTAATCTAGAAGAAGCATATCAGCGTCAATCAAGAATGGAAATCAAACCAGAAGTAGGTAAAAATCAGGCAGCAACTGAATGTCCCAAAAAAAACAAATTAAAGTAGATAAGGTGAAGTACCAGACGAGAAGGCAAGAAATGTGGAAAATGCATAAATATAGTTGCAAGTATAGAAAACTTCTGGAAGAACCTAATGTTGATCAGGAGCAGATGCAGGAATGGTTAAGGAGAGGTGAATTCAAACCAAGAGATCTTTTGGCTTTTCCCAGTTAGGAATGATTGGCAGTGAATTTTTACAATGTCATGTTGCCAGCCCAGCACACAACCTTCAAAGAAGCAGACCCACACGTGCATGCACCCACCTGCGTGTCTTTTCAAGTTCACTCAACTGCTGGGAGGACATGTAGACTCCACACAGAAGGCACTCCATCTGAGAATCGAACCAGAGAACCTCTTGCTGTGAGGCGACAATGTTAACTGCTGCACCACCACGGGCTGAATTCAAACCAAGAGATGAAAGGTTAATATTGACAGCCCAAGATAGTGGGCTACATACATGTTGGTTTACAAACTCCATTGAACATGTGGGAGAAACAGACAAATGTAGGTTTTGTAAAACAGAATTGGAAACAGTTGCACACCTCATTGCTAGCTGTGACATACTAATGGCAGAAGGACTGTATACTGAAAGGCATAATAGTGTGGTAAGACTGTAGCGGTAGGGATTGTGCAAACATTATGGTATTTAAGTAATTGAAAAACACTGGAAACATGAGCCACAAAGAATTATAGAAAATGATGAAGTTTGCATCACATGGAATCACCCATTACCAACAGTTCAAAAGATAGATGCTAGAAAAACAGATATAGTGGTCCATGAAAAGAAGACAAAAGTAGCATTGCTCATCGTAATCACCGCACCCATTGACTACAGTGTCTTATGCACAGAGAGATACAAAGTCATAAATTATCAGGATCTGCAGGAAGAAATGAGAGCAATGTGGAAAAAAGATACCCAGACAGTTCCACTAGTAGTAGGAGCAACAGGTCTTCTAAAAAATAATCTATAATCATATTTAGATGTGTTACCAATACATGTAACCTATATGAATTGCAGAAGGAGTCATTACTGGCCACATTGCAGGTGCTGCAAAGAGCACTTTTGACTAACATCAAAGATTGAAACAATACTAATTTCATGAACTTTAATCGTACTTTGACTTAGGAATGGAGTCCATTCCTGTCATAGTATTAGAAACCCAAAAGACTTAGAGAAATTAAAAAAGAAAGAGATAGAGCTGGAAGGCTTTATAAAGGAAGGCAAGGAAGGTCGTCCTAGGTGAACCCAAATATTAAAATAAATGCGTTAATGGTATTTTTGGATTCTTGGTTAGGACAGGGCTAATAGTCTTGCAATAGACTGTGCTGATATAGAAGAGCAGAACATTTTTTTTGAAAAACATTGGATCAAATCAGAAGGCAATTTAACCTGAGATCACATATTGGCTAAGTTATAACCAATTATTACTTTTATTTGTATTCTTTATTTACAAAAAAAATAAAAGCACTATTTAAAATACTTATAACATCTAACTTAATTAAAACTGTCACTATATGCAGTTGTATAGGGTCATAAAAAACAAGGTCATGGGTGTAATTTGAATATATAATTATCGAAGTATCATTGGTTGTGGTGCTGCGGTAGCGTTGTAGCCTCACAGTAAGACGTTGTCCTGTTCGATTCTTAGCTAAAGCGTCTACTGTGTGGAGACATGCGTGAATGGGCGTACCTTCATTGAAGGTTGTACGTCAGGGCTGGCAACTCGATATGTAAAAATCTGCTGCCAATCATTAGCGGACTTCCACTGTGGCGACCCCTAACCTTGAAAAGCCGAAAGATACAACAACTAAGTTAAGTGTATCTAAATGTATTATTGTGCGGTTTTTGTGGGAAGGGTCAAGGTTTTTCACTATTATTTCTGCCACAATGAGCAGCTGAACATAACCTAATCATGCCCTCATATCTGATACATATACAAACCAACTGTAAACAAAGGTGAACAGACCGGTAGGATCACTTTTGTATGTGATTTCTGGCACAACATTGACTTTTTAAGATTCTTTGTTTGTCAGCCCACTAAAACAATTACTGACAAATTCTAACATAGAAAAGATGGAGCAAGATAATAACCGGTTTCACTCATTTGTGAAATGTAGCCTGTTTTCACTGTCAACAGAAAGATAGAAGGAAACTTCCTTTTAGCTTTTAAAGTAGTCAAGAGATCTACATAAGATGAAATGTCTGATATTCAATAAGAATAACCCTTTGTTAACCCTCTATCTGTATAGAGTTTGTAGTTCCACTCTAGAATGGCCTGTTCTCCTGTTCAAGTCAGACTTTTACATAATCTGTTTATTGTTTTGTTGTGTATGGTAGAGAAGGTAGTCGCTCATTGCTCTGAACTGCTGTATATTTTCTCATAGATTGCTTACAACCACGTCACAATAAAAATCAGTAAATGTGTGCATTTAATTGCTTTATTTTATTATTTCCTAGTATTTTATTTAGGTGAAGAATGTTTATGTTCCATTTTCTATTTTTGGAAAAATATCTGTATTTTTTGAGACAGGAGAAGTACTGTTTTTGAAGAAATGCTACAAATCGTTTGCATCACATTGAGTTTAAGTGTAGTCTAACATAATGGAAGCTTAGTTTACATATTTTAGTTATTTCTTTATTTTTAAAGTATTTATGGGCTTTATAGTAGGCATCATACACATAAAACCAAAAGAGCAAGGTAATTGTTATATAAATTCAGTGAACAAAACAGTAAACAAGCACTAAAACAAATTAACAAAAGTCAAAACAGTAACTGATGACCTGTATAGAGATACAAAGACCATCTTAAAAAAATGACACTTCAGGGGCCTACTAAAAAGCACTTGTATGCTCATATTAGGAAAGGTAGCCAGTTCTAATAGTCAGGCAAGGTAAATAGGAGACAACTTGCATTATATTTCAAGGCTGAAATTGTAACAACCAACAGCTCCTCATCTGCTGACCAGAAGGGCATAGTCAGGCAACAGATAACCAATAACTCTTTTAACTCATTACAGCCAAGTGTGCTGCTTAAGTGTTTCTGCAGTTACCTCCTACTGCACCTCTATGCATCAAATATTGCTTGTTCATATTTGCATTAATAATTCCAAAACCATGCTACATACAAGGTATCAGAATATCTTATATTGAAGCATACATGATGGCAAACACAGTTGTATTGATATATGACCTCTGTCAATGAGTTTTTGTTAGAACTGTAAGGTGATAACTTCATTTTTAAAAAGCTCAAGTCACACCCACTGGGAGGTAAAGGTACACACTTCAAAGAGCTATATTGCAGGGAATAAGTTAAATAAGCATGGCTCAGGTCATGTACAGCAAGATACATAGTGATGATAACTTTATCAGTGGACATCCCACAGCAAAGGGATAAAATAACCAGATTGAGAGGTGAAAGCCAACAACCATTCCAGAGTTCTGCACTGACAACAGGTGTGGCAGGTCATTGTTTCAGGGCCAGGGGTTAACCAGGTAAATAATACTAATGTATGAATCACTTTTGCCAAGTCTGCAGAAGGAATGAAGTGTTTGGGTTATATTGCTTACATTGAAATATGTATTTAATGGCAGCAGACATCTGTTCTTCCACTGTAAACCTATTATCGATATCCCTTCCAGAGCATGCACTTGGCATACAATTTGCATTTGATACTCCCCAAATATAATTTGAGGAAGAGGAAGATGTGACAGCTGGAAAGTGGCATGAACCAGCACTGCCTCAGGCTTTGCTGATTTAAGCCCTTTTATACTCGCCATCTACAAATAGTCTTCAAATGTGGTAAGGCCACATGTTCCTAAGTGAAGAACAGGCAAAAGCTGAATATCTTCAGCATAAAATTGATGACCACCCTAATGGGCAACATGTATGCATTAATAGTAATGGCAACAATATTTCATTAATTTTAACTGGATTTACTGTTTGTTGGCTACACACTCAAGTATGCTAGCCTGCTCGTGTTTAAAGTGAATATTTTGTTAATTTAAGTGTATTTCTTTACTGTTTTCCAAAGAAAATGAAGAAAAAAAAAACAAAAAACTATCTGTTTGCTCATTTTTCTGCCATTTTCTGTTACCAGAATAGTCAGGATTCAGATCTGCTGAATTCAGGACTGTATTGGGGTTTCTGAGTTGCCCAGACCTGTCTGTGATAGAGGGAAGCCTTCTGCTTACCAGTGGGAGTGGTAAGCACTGAGCAGCCTGTCTACTGCTAGAGGAGTGCTTTCCAGCTCTGAAATTGTACCTTATTGGCCATTTTGGGCTCCATTCTATCCCTTTTAACTTTCTTCCTTAAAAACCTGTGTTTGCGCGGGTTTGCACGATGCTCAGTGTCGCTAAACTAGGGTAAACTATTCCCGGTGCCAGAAAGTCGACTCTTCAGATTTCCCTTAGATCTTGCTAATTCTCTTCTTTTCTGCACTTAAGCTTATAAAGTCTAGCACTTGTTCAAACATTCCGTAGCAATTTCTGTAGCACACAGACTGCTACAAGCACTAAACGTTCTACAAAAAGAAACAACCTCAGTACTTAATGAATTACACACCCACCAGGCATGTCCAAAGGTCAGTTCCCTGTGCTTTCTCCTACTAACCTGGTGAACATGGGCATCCTGAGGTAATGTAGAAACTGCCTCATGTACATTGACATCCCTCTCCTCTTACCCCACAACACTCAGACTTGCGAGAAATGCACTTATTTATCCAGAATGGAAGCCATGCACTCTCCAGCCAAGACTAGAATAGCCAGTCAAGAGGAGAAGGTCAACACTAGCACCTCACCACAAGGAACACATAGCCACATACCCTCGCAGCTATCACATAATAACACAAAACACACACCCACCTTTGCAGAGGCTCTCAGTAAAAAGCTACCCAAACAACTGAGACCTCCAAGCCAGAAACGCATGCAACCTCAGCATCACAGCACAAACCATGAGACACATAGCTCACACAAACAGTGTGCCACACAACCAAAGCCCCTAAGGCAAAGCAGCTTACCCAATACACTTATTATAGATGGCACAATAATAAGGCACACTGATGTCCCACTCACGAGGTTGAATAATGAGAAGGTAACAGTCAGTTGCCTTTCAGGAGCCAGGATACACCACATAACACATGCACTCAGGACACTCCACAACAGGTACAGATATGACTCAGTCATTGTTCATGTTGGTATGAATAACCTAAGACACACCTCCCTGGACTACATAAAAAGAGACATGGAGGAGCTCTCAGATCATGTAGCCCAGGAGGGCATGACCCTAGCTCTGAGTAGTATCTTACCATCACAAAGAATGATACTACAATACAAACAAAAAATGATTGACTTCAATAATTGCCTATGTTTCTGGTATCATTCCAAGGGGATCCAGTATCTGTCTGCCTGGGATGACATGATCGACAGACCTAGATGCTTTGCCAGAGATGGTCTGCATGTGTCACCCCTGGGATTCTGTATACTGGCCAAGGCCCTTGCCATCCCCATAGTGCCTTTTTTAGGCAATGTCCAGAGGAACAAATTACCACCATAACAGTTACAAGCAAATGTAATTTGAGGATTATGCTACTCAATGCTAGAAGTCTCAATCTCAAGATGCACTCTTTCGAAGTGCTCCTTAAAATGGCAAACGTCGATGTTTGTGCAGTAATGGAGACCTGGTTCAAGGCACCTGAAAGCGCTCCTGCACAACCAGGCAATAACTCATACCACACCTTTCGGTCACAAAATGAGGACTGAAGCCCTAAAGGCAGTGGTGTCTCCATATTCATAAAGGATATGCACACCTCCAGGCTAGTAACTCAACATAACGCATCTGAGATACTTCAGGTACAACTAACACTGGGTAAGACTTTAATCCATGTTGTTGCCTGCTACAGATCCCCACCATGTCCCAAGACTCCAACTCCACATTCCTAAACTCCCTGGAAAATATTAAGGTCCAACCCAACACACTCATACTGGGTGAATTTAACTACCCTTCCATTAACTGGGAAAACTACTCAAGTACCAACACACTTGCTCAATGTTTTCTTGAATTTATTAATTCCAATGCCCTGAACCAGCTCATTCTTACCCCCACTAGGGGTAGCAGCATCCTTGACCTGGGTATTACTAATATGGGTGACCATTGCTCTACATCAAGTGTCAACTCTTCCCTGGTCAGATCTGATCACAAGCTAGTCACTATGGATATCCACATCCCACCCATACCCCCTGTAAAGGTAACCACCGTGCAAAACTTTTCCAAAGCTAACTTTGGGCTTCTAAAAACTGAGGTGGCTAACTTTACATCACCCTTGAAAATGGAGAATAAATGCAAGATGGCAGAATCATACTCCAATGCACTGTATGAACACGTACACAAATGCATGGAACAGACCACTCCCAATAGAACCAAAATGCTCACCTTCAAAAAAAGGAAGCAAATCTGGTGGTCTCCTGCCATAAACAAACTCTACAACAGAAGGTGGAAACTGTTGCAGAACAAGGCAAAGTTCCAAGACAGAAAAAACTCCCTTGTCAGCCTTAACAAAAAGCTGAGATCCCTCATCAAATCCTCCAAAGCTAGCTACAAAAACAAAATTGCAATGAATACTAAAGACAACCACAAGGCCTTCTATAGTTATGTCAAAAATCTACAAGGCAGTGCTCAGAGAGCTAATACACAATGGTAACTCCTATACTGAGCCAACAGACATTGTCAATATACTGGCTGACAGATTCAGTGCCAACTTTGCCTCCCTCTCCCCCCTAAAGGGCCAATCACAATACCTGAGGAATGCGAAGTACCCAGTATTACAGCTACACAGTTTAAAGCTGCACTGGCCAACGCCAAGAATACAGCTTCCATGGGACCTGACAACATCTCAGGCTGTGTTCTACATGAATTGCAAAATGAACTGGCACCACACCTAAGTATCCTGTTCAATCACAGCCTCATTTCAGGCTTTGTCCCCACTGAATGGTGCACTGCTACAGTAATCCCGCTCCACAAAGGGGGTGCAACTACAGATCCCGGGACCTACTGCCCCATTAGCCTTATGAGTCTGGTATGTAAGGCTATGGAGCGCATTATCATGGACCTAATAAATAAGGACATAGGGAATCGCCAGACTCTAGACCCTCGCAGTTCGGATTTGTTAAGGGTAGATCTTGTCTGCTCAACCTGGCAGACTTCTTTGAGTCTGTCACCAGAGCTGTGGACGAAGGCAGAGTAGTTCACACAGCCTACCTTGATCTTGCCAAGGCCTTTGACACAGTTCCTCACTCAGGAATCATAGATAAACTCACTAAACTAGGCATCTACCCCTATGTTACAAGGTGGGTTGCTAACTGGTTTACTGATAGAACCCACACTGTTAAAGTAGCAGACTCCAAGTTAGACTACCAACAAATCATGAGTGGAGTCCCACACGGATCGGTCCTGGGTCCTCTCCTGCCTGGCATCTACTTTTCTGAAGTACAGGCCAAAACAAAGGGACTCTGGCTGACCAAGTTCACTGACAATTGCAAACTGGGAGCCATTATTAACTCTCCAAATGATGTTGACATTCTACAGAATGGCTTAACGGAGACCAATGACCGATGTCAGAACCACGGCCTTAAGCTCAATGCCAAAAAATGCATAGTCATTCTCTTTGGGAGAACACAGCACCCATGAACTACCACATCAATAGTAGTCCACTGAACACCGAAGGTGCCATAAGAGATCTGGGAACACAAGTGGATAGCAACCTCTCCTTTGATAATCAGAGTGCCACTGTGGTCAGAAAATTCTTCTGTGTGGCACATCTCATTTCAAAGGGTTTTGCATCCAGGAAGAAAGAGGTCATTGTCTCTCTCTACTCTTCCCTCATTAAACCAATTATCAAGTACAATGCCCAATTTGGCATGTACCTCACTAGACATACGCAACAACTGGAAAGACCACAAAAATACCTCACTGAGAGGATCCTAGGCCTTAAACACTTGTCCTATGCAGAAAGACTAAAAAATCTCCAGCTTTTCTCTGTATCATATCGCCTATTTAGAGGCGATTTCTGCTTGACCTACAAAGCCATGGCAGACACAGTGCTGTTTGATATGCTACATCTAAAGAAATCCCAATCCCTCCATGCCACATGCTCCAGAGACCTCAACCTCATTGCCACAATCAACAGAACTTGCTAGAGGGACAGGTTCCTAACCCAGAGACTGCCCATGCTCTGGAATAGACTTCCCTTACACATCAAGCAGAGCACCTCACTGGCCCTCTTCAAGAGAAATCTTGATGAGTGGATGGGAAATAGAAAATTCACCCTGGGGATAATCTCAGTGGGCTGCTGGACAGAGGCATTGATAAATAACGTTGGGCAGCATGTTGCCAGGGAACCCTTTGGGCTAGGCTTGTAAGGGCTCTAGGACCATTAGCCTAGTACACTTCTATGAACCTATGAACCACTATCAAAGCTGTAACATATTCTAGCATACTTCTCAACCTTTTAGTGCAAAGAAATCTGGACAAAACCTAAAATAATGGGGAGAACAAAGACATTAAAATATAAATTGATTTATAAACTTGATGAAATAACAGGATCTGCATTAGCAGGCATTTTCTGAAGAATATGAATTCTGAAATGTAGATGTATGTCATTATTTAGTGACTTCAATCCTTAGTGATTTGTAAGAGAAATACAAATTGTTATGAGGAACAGACCAACAATCCGAGTCAAAAATCTAATCATTCAGTAGAAATCTGGGCAGTTAAGTGTTATGCCTTCCAGGTAGCTGTATGGTTGTTAGAGAAAATAAACTATTAACAGTGAGGGGCCCATCAAGTTAAAAGCAACCCAGATGAACATTTCCCATTGCTGTATATCCAAGACTATTTCTTTGGGTAGACAGCCTATATTATTAAATAAAGATAGTGATCTAAAATTTATATCACTGTTCCTGCTACCTCTCTCTCTGTGTGTATATATATATATATATATATATATATATATATATATATATATATATATCAAATATGACAAATGTGCTAAAACTATGCACACTTTAAAACACTAATATAATAGAGAACACCTGTTTTTTTTTCTCTTTGTGAAGCTGGGCTCACATTAACTGAATACTCACATACTTTCTGTATGAATACAGTGACTGTTTAGTTGCATATTTGCACACCTCATTTATTTGTGACCAGTAACTAAGGCAATGATTAATTCTGCAACAGAGATACCCAAGTCTATCCTTTTGTTATACTACATCCTTTATGTAGCAATACATTGTTCCTAACTTCAATTTATTTTTAATGCAGGACTGCAATGTATCATGTAGCAGGAATGGAAGATTTTAACATAACTTACCAAAAGTTCAGGTTGATTGATATCCACATGCTGGAAGATAATAAACTCTCCCTCTGATACTGTAGGTTGACCCCATGGTCTTTGTAGTGTGGCTCCTACAAAGTACTTCACTGCACCATGATCACCTTTAAAGGAAGGAACTAATGGTCTGTTAGAGGGGAAAAAATAATTAAATTAAACATTTTGAGCTAATTCAAAATAATGTTACCTATATATTATATCAGCTGCCTATACATAACAATATTAGCTTAGCTATCCTGCTTGTAGATTACAGTTATTCAATACAGCCACACAGTGTTGTCATTCTCACTATATACATTATATATATATATATATATATATATATCTATATCTATATATATATATATATATATATATATATATATATATATATATATATATATACTATATACATTATATCACTGTTATTCTAATGCAGTTATGACTGGATAACTAGAAGGTTCCTAAGGAGAAATACACCTAATATGACTGGAAATCCAGAAGGTTCCTAAAGACACATCTGATAGAAAGAAATGCTATATCTGAGAGAGATTTGGGCCAAAGTAATCATGTCAATTATTTATGTGAAATGCAGAAATGCTTCACTGCCCATTTTGTCATTACACACACAGTTTTCACTTGGTTACTTTTTTATACGACACAGTTTTCAGTGATTTTGAGGAAAAATATTGATTAATCAGTCAGGATAATTGGAATGGTGACCTAAATATACCAGCAGCAAATCCGTTTTCTTACAAACATTCTTCTTATTAATAAAACAACTTGGTTTATAGGTAGGGCACAAAGTTAAAAATACAAAGCAAAATAAATAAATAAATAAATTAATTAATTAATTAATTTAAAAAAAGAGTCCAAAAAGAAACCAATGTTTTTTTACTTGATGTTATTATTATTGACTGGATCCTAGAGACCTGCATATTAGCACCTCACAATGTAATGTGGTTCTTTTTGCACCTTGCCTTGCAAGCAAGCGCTCCAAACATTTGGTTTAAAGTAAGCCCATTGTTGTATAAGGCTTGGACCTTACAAGTGACTAACATCTAGCATGGTGATCTATACAAACCTCATTGTGACAGAAATAATACTGAAGCCTTGATCCCCCCCAAAAAGCTGCACAATAATACATTTAGATACACATAACTTAATGATGATAATTATAGATTCACAATTACACCCATGACTCTCTCTTGTCCCACTCACTTTCTGGTTCCATGTGAATATGAGACAAGTATTATGCCAAGTGTATTCACAACTCCAAGCCCAGCTTGACTGAACACATCATTAAATTAGAAGTATTAAAATCTAACACCATATAACCTAAAATGGGAGAAAATCTGGTGCCATATAAATCAACTTTGCTAAACTGCAGTTGTTCAGCAACAATATACAATACATGTTCTGTTAAACACACTATGGTTTTCTAACTGTGAGTATTATCCATTGTCACTGTCTGCTGCATTAAGAGAATGCAGCATTCTTTGACCTTATGTACATGATGTAATTTCTATGATGTCATGACCTATACAAGTCATTATTTCAGAGTGACTGCACTTAAACCACCCATAATGCTGCTACTTTGTAATGCCCTGTAGTATTTCTGGTCATGTGCAGTCTTTTTAGCATGCATTTATTAGGCTAGTTTATACTACTGTATTTTATAGTGCAGTTTGAGTCTACATTTAATTATATCACTATAGTCTGTGATGTGCTGTAAGTGAAGTATAGTGGTGGCACACTTACTATGACATTTAGGTGCAACAGATGACATTTATAGCTCTGAGACAAGAACACTGCTTAAAAACCTCAGCTTTGGCCAGCTAAGAACTTGGTTATATTCAACTGGACGTATAAGAGAATTTAAGTACCTTTATCTGCACTTTTTAAAAAAAAATACAGTATTTAATTTGACTTAAACTGTGTTGAAGGAATATTTAACTCAAGTGGCAGTTATTCTGCTCTTTAGTAACTTGAACTGAAGCTAGTGTGTTATTTGCTAGTAATTACAGGTGTGGGGGTAGCCACATTCTTTGATTTCCTGTCCTTGCCTTTTTAAGTGGTGCATTGTGAAAGTTTTATTGCTTAAAAACCTCAGCTTTGGCCAGCTAATAACTTGGTTATATTCAACTGGACGTATAAGAGAATTTAAGTACCTTTATCTGCACTTTTTTAAAAAGAAATACAGTATTTAATTTGATTTAAACTGTGTTGAAGGAACATTTAACTCAAGTGGCAGTTATTCTGCTCTTCAGTAACTTGAACTGAAGCTAGTGTGTTATTTGCTAGTAATTACAGGTGTGGGGGTAGCCACATTCTTTGATTTCCTGTCCTTGCCTTTTTAAGTGGTGCATTGTGAAATTTTTATTGCTTAAAAACCTCAGCTTTGGCCAGCTAAAAACTTGGTTATATTCAACTGGACGTATAAGAGAATTTAAGTACCTTTATCTGCACTTTTTTAAAAAAAAATACAGTATTTAATTTGATTTAAACTGTGTTGAAGGAATATTTAACTCAAGTGGCAGTTATTCTGCTCTTTAGTAACTTGAACTGCAGCTAGTGGGTTATTTGCTAGTAATTACAGGTGTGGGGGTAGCCACATTCTTTGATTTCCTGTCCTTGCCTTTTTAAGTGGTGCATTGTGAAATTTTTATTGCTTAAAAACCTCAGCTTTGGCCAGCTAAGAACTTGGTTATATTCAACTGGACGTATAAGAGAATTTAAGTACCTTTATCTGCACTTTTTTAAAAAAATACAGTATTTAATTTGATTTAAACTGTGTTGAAGGAATATTTAACTCAAGTGGCAGTTATTCTGCTCTTCAGTAACTTGAACTGAAGCTAGTGTGTTATTTGCTAGTAATTACAGGTGTGGGGGTAGCCACATTCTTTGATTTCCTGTCCTTGCCTTTTTAAGTGGTGCATTGTGAAATTTTTATTGCTTAAAAACCTCAGCTTTGGCCAGCTAAGAACTTGGTTATATTCAACTGGACGTATAAGAAAATTTAAGTACCTTTATCTGCACTTTTTAAAAAAAAATACAGTATTTAATTTGATTTAAACTGTGTTGAAGGAATATTTAACTCAAGTGACAGTTATTCTGCTCTTTAGTAACTTGAACTGAAGCTAGTGTGTTATTTGCTAGTAGTTACAGGTGTGGGGGTAGCCACATTCTTTGATTTCCTGTCCTTGCCTTTTTAAGTGGTGCATTGTGAAATTTTTATTGCTTAAAAACCTCAGCTTTGGCCAGCTAAGAACTTGGTTATATTCAACTGGACGTATAAGAGAATTTAAGTACCTTTATCTGCACTTTTTTTTAAAAAATTACAGTATTTAATTTGATTTAAACTGTGTTGAAGGAATATTTAACTCAAGTGGCAGTTATTCTGCTCTTTAGTAACTTGAACTGAAGCTAGTGTGTTATTTGCTAGTAATTACAGGTGTGGGAGTAGCCACATTCTTTGATTTCCTGTCCTTGCTTTTTTAAGTGGTGTATTGTGAAATTTTTATTGCTTAAAACCTCAGCTTTGGCCAGCTAAGAACTTGGTTATATTCAACTGGACGTATAAGAGAATTTAAGTACCTTTATCTGCACGTTTTTTAAAAAAAATACAGTATTTAATTTGATTTAAATTGTGTTGAAGGAATATTTAACTCAAGTGGCAGTTATTCTGCTCTTTAGTAACTTGAACTGAAGCTAGTGTGTTATTTGCTAGTAATTACAGGTGTGGGGGTAGCCACATTCTTTGATTTCCTGTCCTTGCCTTTTTAAGTGGTGCATTATGAAATGTTTATTGCTTAAAAACCTCAGCTTTGGCCAGCTAAGAACTTGGTTATATTCAACTGGACGTATAAGAGAATTTAAGTACCTTTATCTGCACTTTTTTTAAAAGAAATACAGTATTTAATTTGATTTAAACTGTGTTGAAGGAATATTTTACTCAAGTGGCAGTTATTCTGCTCTTCAGTTATTCCCACCCACCCTCCCTGTTTTTGTTTTGGTGTTAATCTTGTTGGCCTTGAAACTGCCCGCCCC
This sequence comes from Protopterus annectens, assembly GCF_019279795.1. Classification (NCBI taxonomy): domain Eukaryota; kingdom Metazoa; phylum Chordata; order Ceratodontiformes; family Protopteridae; genus Protopterus; species Protopterus annectens. The sequence continues at coordinate 772,558,159 of NC_056730.1, read as the reverse complement.
TCAGCCTGCCTCTGGGCCCATCTCATTTGCTCACTCAACTGAGTGCAGTGAGATCATATTCTGATTTCAGGCACTCCTACTGTGTACTAAGAGAGCATCTGGGAAACAGACAAAAAATTAAGCTTATTTCCTGCCTTTCCTGTTAAGTGGTATAGACTAATTGTAGGCTTCTGAGCCCCCAGGCCCTTCTGTGTTTGAGAGAAGCCTTCTGGTTTGTTTTTTTTTTTTTCTTATAACTAGCCAGTTTTCTAGTTTCAGCACTCAAATCTGTTTCTTTGATCTCAGCACTTGTTCAGATAAAAAAAAAAATGTATCTGCTTTTACTGTACTTGTGTTTCTACCTACTTCATTTTACTTTTGCATCATCTTAAAAATACTCAATTGTATTTATTACTGCTTGTTGTAACTCATTCTAAGCCTTTTGGTTTAAACACTTGGGCTTCGGACCAGTTGTTTTGCACTGGTAGGGTTTGTGGTCTGCACTGTTGTGGCAAAACAGGTAGCTTACATCCTTCTAGGTTGGGAACTGCTGATTGAGGGCTCAGTGTCTGTTATTCTAAAAGTGTATTAATTCTGGTTTAAGCACTTGGGCTTTCAGGCCAGTTATTTTACATTAAGAGGGTTCGTGGTCTGCACTCTTGTGGGAGGAGAGGCTGGACTCTGCCCTTCTGAGCTGGGAATTTCTGGTTAAAGGCTTACAGTGCATGCATATCTGAACTGCTTCTTACCGAAGCTGGTGCACCTTGTTTGCTGTGGCATAGACTGGATTCGGGCCTGCTGGATCTAGCTTTGTTTGTGTAACTTGAGCACTAATTCAGACATTCTCTAAAGTATTCAATTGTATTTATTACTGCTTGGTTGTAACTTGATTAAAGTGTAGCTATCATTCTAAGTCTTTTGGATTAAGCACTTGGGCTTCAGACCAGTTGTTTTACATTAGGAAGGTTTGTGGCAAGCACTGTGGTGGCAGGACAGGTAGCTTTCATCCTTCTAAGTTGGGAACTGCTGATTGAGAGCCCATTGTCCAAGGGTATTAATTCTGGTTTAGGCACTTGGGCTTCAGGCCGGTTATTTTACATTAAGAAGGTTCGTGGTCTGCACTCTTTTGGGAGAAGAGGCTGTACTCTGCCCTTCTGAGCTGGGAATTTCTGGTTAAAGGTTTATAGTGCCTGAATATTTGAACTGTATCTTACTGAAATTGGTACACCTTGTTTGCTCTAGCATGGACTAGATCCAGGCCTGCTGAATCTAGCTTTGTTTATATGCTTGTTTGTTTGCTTGTTATTTCCCTGGAAGCTAATTCCACCTAATACGCGGCTTCTCAGCACTTCTGTGGATCACTAGTGATATCTGCATTGCTTACTGTACTAGTTCCTTGTTTCACTTGAAAGAAAGTTACTGTTTGTCGTTTTTGCATTTAGTTACTTGTAACACTCAAGTTACCTGGCACTTGCTCACTAAAGCAATTATATAAGTCAGCACTAAAAATTAAAAGCACTACACCCTCACTCCCCACTGGCCCTTGTTTTCAATTATTAAGGAATTCCCAATATTATTCTAGCATGTCCAAAGGTCAGTTGTCAATCTCCTCTCTGGTCCAGCTGGTGAATCTGGGAATCTTGAGGCAATGTTATAACTGCCTCATGTACACAGACAACCCTCTCCTCCTCCCACATAACACAAATACTTGCGAGAGATGCAGCTATTTAGCCAAACTGGAGGCTGAGCTCTCTCAACTCAGGACTGGCAAGACCAGACAGGAGGAGAAGGCAACTACACATACCACAAAACCAGCCTCACATAATGCTACCACACCACTGAATCAAACACATAAACACACAAAGACATACTCGGAGGCTCTGAGTAAAAATTTACCTAAACAGCGGAGGCCTCCAAAGCAGACACCCAAACAACTGCTACCTCAAGACACCCCACAAACAACACATAAACCACAAAAGCAGTGTGCAAAGCAGTCACAGCCCTTAAGGCCAAATACAACACCAAACATACTTGTCATAGGTGACTCCATAGTCAGACACATTGACGTCCCACTCACCAGGCTGAACAAGGAGAGGGTCACAGTAAGCTGCCTATTGGGTGCTAGAATCCGCCACATAACACAAGCACTCAGGAAACTCCATGGCAAGTACAAATATGACACTATCATTGTCCATGCTGGTGTGAACGACCTGAGACGTACCTCCCTGGACTACATGAAAAGAGACATAGAGGAGCTCTCTGATTATGTAGCCCAGGCAGGTATGACCCTGACCCTGAGCAGTATCCTTCCTTCACCAAGAATGATGCCACAATATAGAGACAAGATGATCAGCTTTAACAATTGGCTTAATGTCTGGTGTCATTCAAAGGGGATCCAGTGTCTGTCTGCCTGGGATGACATGCTTGACAAGCCACGCTGCTTCACAAGGGACGGCTTGCACCTGTCACCCCTGGGATTCCGGATATTGGCTAAGGCTCTTGCCACCCCCACAGTGCCTTTTTTAGGCAAGGCTCAAATTCTAAACCTACCACCCTAGAAAACAAAAATGGGAAGAAACTGAGGGTAATGCTGCTCAATGCCAGAAGTCTAAATCTCAAAATGCACGCACTCGAGGCCCTTCTCAGTATGGAGAACATCGATGTCTGTGCTGTAACTGAAACCTGGTTCAAGGCTCCTGAGAGCACCCGGCACTATTAGGTTTTACCTCATATCATGCGTTCCGGCCCCAAAACCCGGACCACACCACAAAAGGAGGGTGTATCCATATTCATAAAGGATACCCACACCTCCAGGTTGGTGGCAACGCAAGCTTGGAAACCATCCAGGTGCAACTAACCATAGGCAAAACTGCTCTACAAATTGTAGCATGCTACAGGCCACCCTCTCAAACTCAGGAACCCCACACAGCCTTCCTGAAGACACTGGAGGGTATAAATGTATCTCCAAACACCATCATATTGGGTGACTTCAACTACCCGAATATAGACTGGGAACATTACTCAAGCCCTAACTTTCTAGCCCAACGGTTCCTGGAGTTCATAAATTCAAATGCCATGGAACAGCTAGTCACTGTTCCCACGAGAGGAGAAAATATACTAGATCTCATTATCACAAACATGGGGACAAAATGCTCCACACCGGAAGTATATCCCTCATTGGTGAGATCCGATCATAAACTAATCTCACTGGAAATCCACATCCCACCCCCACCCCAAACAAAAAGACCACAGTGAAGAACTTCTCTAAAGCAAACTTCACACTACTCAAGACTGGTGTGGTATCCTTCAAGGCCCCTGAGCCAGTGGAAACCACAACCCAAGCTGCGGAAGCCCTTACAAATGCCTTCTATGAACACCTCCAGGACTGCATGGATCAGGCAATCCCAAATAAAACCAAGACTCTTTCCACAAAAGGCAAACGTCCAGTCTGGTGGACCCCAGCCATTAACAAACTTTACAATAAGAGGAGAAAGCTCTTACATGATAGAACAAAATCCATAAAAGGGAAGTCACCCCTGATCATTATTAGTAAAAAAATACGAGCACTCATAAAATCAACTAAGGCCAATTTTGAGAGAAAAATTGCCATGGATTCAAAGGACAATCATAAGGCCTTTTTCAGCTATGTTAGGAACCTGGGTGGAAACTCCAAGATATGCTCAGAATTAGTCCAAAATGATACAAAAATCACTGAACCCACAGACATTGCCAACATACTGGCAGACAGGTTCAGTGCAAACTTCACCCCCCTCTCCCCCCCTAAAGGAGAGATAACTATCCCAGCAGAGTGTAGCCTCCCAGACATCTCAAATGCACAGGTGAAAGCTGCTCTCTCTAAAGCTAAAAACACAGCATCAATGGGACCAGATGGTGTCCCCGGCTGTGTGCTACACGAGCTAAATGAGGAATTAAACCCGCACATAAGGCAGCTGTTTAATCTCAGCCTTACCACAGGATACGTGCCCAAGGAGTGGCGTACGGCATCTGTGGTCCCACTCCACAAAGGCGGTGCCTTTACGGACCCTGGTAATTACCGCCCCATAAGCTTAACAAGTCTAGTCTGCAAAGCTATGGAGAGGATCATAATGGAGCTCATAAACAAAGATATAGGGGACTTGCAGATCATGCCTTATGAACTTGGTCGACTTCTTCGAAACAGTCACCAAGGCCATTGTTGAGGGAAAGGCAGTCCATACAGCCTACCTTGACCTTGCAAAGGCCTTCGACATAATACCCCACTCGGGTATTTTAGAAAAACTTACCAGCTTAAATGTAAACCCATATGTCACAAGATGGGTTGCAAACTGGCTTAAGGACAGAACCCACAGGGTTAGAGTTGCTGGCGCTATGTCAGACTCCAAGCCGGTCACAAGCGGTGTCCCACAGGGCTCGGTCCTTGGCCCCCTATTGTTCGGCATCTACTTCTCAGAAGTACAGGCCAACATGGGAGGACTTTGGCTGACAAAGTTTGCAGACGACTGCAAACTGGGTGCCATAGTGGAAAGTGCATCGGACATGGATATCCTTCAGAAGGGACTCACGGAAACAGACAGCTGGTGCCAGAGCCATGGCCTGAAGTTAAACGCCAAAAAATGTATAGTCATACCCTTCGGGAAAAACAAGGTAACCCCAAGCTACCATATAGGTGGCAATCCACTAAGCACAGAAGAGGTTATCAGGGATCTGGGGACCCAGGTTGACAGTGGCCTTTCTTTTGACACTCACATTGCTAAAGTGGTTAGAAAGACCTTCTACATTGCCCACCTGATCATGAAGGGATTCACATCCAGATCTAGTGAGGTCATTGTTCCCCTGTACTCTTCACTTATCAGACCGATGATCGAGTACAATGCCCCATTTGGGGTGTATCGCACCCGACATCTGCAGCAATTGGAGAGACCCCAAAAGTTCCTCACCAAAAGGATAAAGGGACTCCAAAATCTGTCATATGCTGCCAGATTGAAGAAACTCCAGCTCTATTCAGTTGCATACCGTCTGCTCAGAGGTGACATGTGCCTGACGTACAAGGCCATGTCCAACCCGGAATTAATGGACATGCTCCACCTCAAAAAATCCAAATCCACCAAAACCACTAGAGCAAGTGACTTAAACCTTAGCACGGATATAAATAGGACATGCTGGAGGAATAGATTTATCACTCAGAGACTCCCTATGCTGTGGAATAAAATCCCGGTCCATGTGAGGCAGAGCACCTCGCTGGCTCTGTTCAAGAGAAATCTTGACCTGTGGGTGGGAGATCATAGGTTTATCCCGGGAATCATCTCTGTATCACTGCTGGACAGAGGCACAACAAACTAATGGGCACAGTATTTTTTCATATAAGGGGTGGCGTAAGCCACAAAAATTTGGGCTAGGCTTATAAATGTCTTAGGGCAGATAGCCTAGTATAAACCTATGAACCTATGAACCTATAATGACTGCTGACAATATTGTCCTGAAAAGTGCACTATAGCCATACACATACCACATGGGGTATATTTTAAAAGTGAAAATAAATTCAAAACTTCAGGAAAATAAATGTGACCAAAACAAAAGCTGGTGACAGGGTCATCATATATATGGCTGTGAAGTCAGGATGCAGGTGGACAGTACAGAATGATGCAGGGAACTGAATGGACTCCACAGCTAACTGTGTTATAAATCACATGTATAACATGTCTACAAATACAACACTGGCACTTTCACAGTTAAAGCCGCACTTTTCATGCACAATAAAATGTTATCATTCCTTTTTGGCACATTCACATATGACATTGTTTAATATGGATTGTACAGTCAAAAATTCATTTCTGGCTTGTATCTCCACTTACTGAATTAAATTACATTACAACCAGCTAATAAACATTTGTTTTCTCCAGAGTGTTTATCATCCAATGGATTCCCAGAGGCATTGTTTAACCTTCACTATGTCGGAAGATAGACTGCTTGGCATACTGAATGCTATTAAACTTCATGTGTAATTTTATGATTCCTGTTACTCATTTATTGAGAGTGAATTAGTGAGCTTTATGTTTCAATCTGTAACTTGGTCAAAGCTAAAAAGAATTCCAAAGGATCCAGTCCAATGGCATACATCATTAAAAAAAAAAATCTAAGTAAAATGAAACATTTTTCTTCCTAGGTACATCTCTGTATACCAATATGGCGACACAAATGTGTGTAGTGCGTACCTGCACAGGCTTGGCAATGCTTGTTGTTGTATATGAATATTTCCAAAGTGGTACTGTATGTGGTGCATGAACAACAATTCCATGTACACAGATAGAGACAGATTTTATTGGCAAATATAGCGATGAATATGCAATGCCTGATACAAACATGTGAACAACTATTGTACATATATTCTTAGTCATTCACCACTTTTAGTAAATTCTTGGTAATTCAGATGATCAGTAACAATGGCTTCCAACATTGTGTTGTACAGGTGGTTGCATTTTTCTACACTGCCTTTACAGGTCAAGTGGATGCAAAAAGTAGAAGAAGCAACTGCACTGAGGATAGTGTTACCTTGGTAGGGAAGTGGACAAAAGGATGTTGATGCATCTTGTGGAAGCCAAGAGTGATCTTCATGATGAATGTTATGCCTTATCAGTGTCATCTCAGTAATTGTCTATTTAAACAAGAGGCATTGAGATTGCATTTCTGATATCTCAGACTCATTTTCTGAATACAGGTGACATCCCATAGACTACATGTGTAATCTTGGGAGTGTGGTGTCTTTTTAATGCTGAACATTTTGTCAAAAAGAACAAAGAAATAGCTCTAAGATCCAAGTTTTAACTGAACAAATAAGCATGGGTTAATGACTCATACCTATACATTAGACAGAAACTCCAACACTTCTGTTACATTCTCCCATTGTAAATCTCACTTAATTTATTGCATACAATTAATCTACAGGAGGAATTCATTTACTGCACACTTTCACCACTGAGCTGCATGTCATGGTAAAATGTAAGGTTAAAGTATGGCTTTATATTTTTAACTACAAGAAAACAGGTATTATACAGTGACTGGCCATTAATATTCAAAAATGGGCATGCTGACTGGACAGCCCAACCAGAATGCCAATTGTAAATTAAGCATATACCAGAAGAAAAAAGTCTGGTCACTAAGTACCACTGAGCGGCCATACTTTTATTTTATTGTTATATGGTAGAGGCATTAGTGTGAAGCAAGGAATGTCTGACTGAAAACATGTTGTTATTTAGTGAGTTCGTTCCACATAAAATTTGTGATTGTCTGACAAATTACTGAGGAACAAAGTCACTAAATAATGACATGTATTTCAGACTTTCTTTCCTTCATACAATGGACACTCATTGTTCAAAAGGTTGTATTTTTTTTTTTCATTAAAAAAAAATATAGCAACAGAGATCATCCTTTCTCCATTGCTTGCTTTCTATAGCATTGATGTAGAAAGATATGTAGTACATCATCAAAGGGCAGAATCCCAAAACAACACAGAAGAACACCATGGTGCCATTATACAATGACATTATTTAAGAAAGCTGAGTTTTTCTTAAATAATGTCATTGTATAATAGCAATAACCCACAGCTAGGTGTGGGTAATGCTGATGTGTCCACAATTTGCTTCAACCTCGTGACCAAACCACACCAACCGTGGGTAAATCCAGCATTACCCACACCCAGCCATGGGTTACTGCTATAATGACCAAGGTAACAAGATCTGGTTGGATGTTAACATTTTATTAACCAATAAGAAGAGCATATACAAGGGCTGAAGTCAGAAATGGAATGCACCATGAAAAGTTTTATTTCAGGCAAATGTCAAGGATTTTGCAATCTGAGTTCACCCACAAATGGGGCACAAAGAGATGTATGCAGTCCACAAAAGGATAGGGGCAAAACTACTGAATTGCAATTTCTCCCTTTCTGCCTACAAGAAAACAGTAAATGTTAAATGAAGCATGGATAGAGAGCAGGGACTATGAAAATAGGAAATATGTTCTACTGGAAACTGCAGAAACTGAAGTATGCAAACAAACACCATGTTAACTGTTGGACCTCACAGCATGTAATTCTTTGTGGATTTATAACAGCTGGATTCAGAAGAAAATATTCTTTCACCTTTTTTATATAGTACAGTGCCATCCTGTTTCAGGCTGCAGAAATCTCTCAGTTGCCCAAACTGGAAGACTTCACATTATGTTTTTATATAGTTTGCTAATGGGAGGTATAGGACTTATAACTCACATAATTACATTTACAGTCACAATGTCAGATGATAAAACCTGTCAACTGGGAAGTCCCAATGCAATGAAGTATAAAGAAAGGAAATATGTGGGAGGTTGCCAGAGACAGCAGAACAATTGAAATGCAAAGGCTGTGAGTATGCCATCATAAGGTAAATGCACTTCTGAAAAAAACAGCCAGATTCATTATGCTAGTGTTACAGAAAAGTTTGTTCCATTCATGCCCATGGCATGCGAGATGAACAAGAAACAGCTGTTCTGCTAGTTCTCTAGCAGATACTAACACTACGCATTTCCCCTGTTTATTCATTATATCCGCACATATGCCTCCTCCAAACTGCTATGTCTCATCCTGCTTACTAAGTACAGGACCATGCCTCAAAAGAGTGTACGTTAATAACAACTGGTTTTAACACAATGCTTGCATGTTTTAAGAAGTGCAAGCTTTTCTCTTAAATTGCAAAACACTTGAAGTGACTTACTTACATTAATGTTAATACTTTAGTTTAAAATACATCCACTGCATTTGAATTAAGCAATATAACATGCAAAGCTGTAGGTAGGGTTAGATTTAGTATGGTATTTATAGCCATTATGCATATGTGTCAAGGCTAACAGCACGGTCTGGAAATGAGCACAGCTAAGTCATGATTCATAGAGAGCACTTACTCTAATAAGCAATGCCCACAACTAGGCATAAGCAAATGAAATCATAATGGGATGTAAATGAGGAATGATACAACACAGTGTATGATAATTAAGCAATCTACTGCCTATTTGCAATTCATAGTGGAATTTTCCCACTTTCACTCGCCATCTGCAGATACGTTATATAAACAAGAGTCTTGCCAATTCTGTCTGTGAAAATGCTGCCACTTACTGCTAGACTTGTTGTTCCCAGCTGTGAATTGCTTGTCTTGGCGAAGTCAAAACCACGTCCACTCAGCTGCGCTCGCTGGCCAAGAAGGTGGAAATTTAGGCAAAGGATAACTCACTATATCTTTGATAAGCAGGAGATACGTGATAGTTTTCAAAGTGGCCAGGGATAGTATAAGGATCTTTGTGAGTATGTATGATCCCCCCATAGAAATACTTGAGAAATATGTGGACTTCCTTTCCCTGTGGATACTAAAGTATGTATAGCCCTCACTATAGATGCCGCAGGGACCTTTCAGAGACAGACTGAGGATGCACTGGGTATTGCACAAGCTGCTGCCTTCAGGATACTGCAGCAGTTCTTGGGTATACTCTTGGCACATATGGCTCCATATCTCTATTTCCTGGTATCATCCCAGGACCAAGCTGGGACTATGAATGTCTATTATGGGGTGGCACATTTCCCTGAGAAGCTCATAGTGATAGATTGCACCCATGCTGCAATTAAGGCAAAGGAAGGGCCACCATTCTATCACATGCCTGGTACTGTGTGATGCAGGGGTGGTGCAACATCTCTGCTTAGCATCCTGGCAGTGCACATGATTCCCTTATCTGGCACACTAGCTCCCTGCACTTCTTCCCGCATGATAGGATGCCCTGTGATCATCTTGTTGGTAAGTTACTTTGTTTTTCTTTTTTCTGTTGTATTTAAATAGTTATTCATGGTAAAAAATGTTGCTGAATACTAATCACTTTTCCTTTGTTTTGTCCCCCCTTTCCTATCTCTCTCTCTCTCTTTTGTCTTTAAGGTGACATTGGATATCCATTGGAGCTATGGTTCATGACACCAGTGAGAAATCCAAGTGGAGCTGGAGAACAACCTCCAACATATCCCTGTCTCAGACCTGCATTGTCATTGAGTGAGTTTTTGGCTTTCTGAAGGCCCATTTCAGGTGCCTGGATCAGTCGGGGGTGACCTTTATCATGACCCTGCTACTGCATGCAGGATGTTTACTGCATGTTGCATTCTGCACAGCATGATTGTGTGCTGGCCTGGTCGTGAAATTAACCATATTCTTCAAGCCCTACTATGCCTAAGAATGCTGAGCTGGTAGCAGTAGTAAAGAATCACATGGGGCCAGATTCATGAAGGCTTGCACAGAGTCTAAGAGTAGAGTACGACTCCAGATAGCCAATATGTCTGCCGAGCGATCCAGGAACAGCCGGCAGGGGCTTGCATGAGAGCTCCTAAAACTACCCTTGCACGGACAGTGTTATGTTATGCAAATTACCTCATTTGCTGATGAAAGCTATGCAAATGAGGTAAATTTGCGATCCAGGAAACACTAACCTGTCAGAGTAAGAGAAGTGTTATTTGCAGAAATGTACTCCGTTGATAACGGAGTACCATTCTGCAAATAGCAAAACGGAGCTATGACAGCTCCAAATAAAGGATGCATCCAGTTGAGGAAGCATGCCAATGGCCATATATAAGGACATTGGCATTGTTATCTGTTGCAAAATAAAAAAAAATAATTTTTTTTCCCCGATCTCCGATATTTAAGGGTAGTGCAGCGCCACGCAAAAGTGCACCACTCTAAAAACCAGAAAAAAAAATAAAAGCCAAAAATAGGCATTTTATTAAAAATATTCATCTGCCTTGCAGGTGAATGGCAGGTTGAAGACAACATGGCTACTGAGTAGTGGTTGCTAAGGGGGGAAGCTCAGTCTGAGAGATGTAACCAAGCATTAATAGGCAATCCTATGCAAATGAGGATAAGTATAGTGAATCCCAACATTCCCTGCCATGTGAATCATGTCCCGAGAGTGTAAGAGTAGGATTAGGGGAGTAACAGAGTGGAAAATAGGTGACATCATGAGGGGGTATGTATCAAAGAGTGTAAGCTTATTGGAGCAGAGTGGCATGTATTTGCTGTAAGTTACTCAGGACTGGAAGAGGCGTGTCTACAGTTGTCATAACTGAAACCCAGAAACTGAAGGTGTACGCTACTAAAGTTTCTTGCAAAGATGCTTACACTGTGTGCATGCGTGTGAGCACCTGTAAACCTGTCTAAGCCTGTGTGCGAGTGTGTGTGCCCGTGTAAGCCTGTGTAAGGCTGTCTAAGCCTGTGTGCGCGCATGTGCACCCACCTAAGCCTGCGTAAGCCTGTGTGCATGCAAGTGCACTCGTGTGCGTGTGTTTGCGCTTGTTTGCGTGGTGCTGCCCCCTGTGGAAACAGAAAGGGAAAAGGAAAGAAAAGAAGTAGTAGGAAGTTAACCAAGGAGAACTAGCAGACCTGCCAGGTGAAATCAATCAGAATCAGCCAATTACACAGGCAGTACACTAGCCCAGCCCAGCACTTAAAACTCTGCAAACAACATTCCCCCATGTTTTTCTCAGAAACAATGCAACACTGCAGTCTACAAAGAGAAGTGAAAACTTAAAAAGATTAACTGAGACAAAAAAATGTTAGGGGCTGCCATTGCTATTGTAAGGCAACATGTGCAAGATGCTGAGGGTGGTGCCATTGTGAATGCTGCTGAGCAACCCACAGTGAGTAGACGGAGAAGAGTGTACAGACCCAGGGTAACCTACCAGGGGCTACATGAGCTGGAGACAGTGGAGCGCTATAGAGTGGACAGAGACCTCCTGCAGCAAATTGTTGAGCTGTGCAGGCCACGCCTCACACACAGAACCAACAGAGGGGAACCCATCCCAGTGGAAACCAAGGTATGTGTTGGCCTAAGAATACTAGCAACAGGTACCTTCCAGAGACCAACTGGTGATATGATGGGGATTTCACAGGCATCTGCATCCAGGGTGCTGCACCACTTCCTGAACGCCAAGTCAGCACATGTCGGTGATCATGTATATTTCCCCAATTCCCGTGAGGTACTGGCCAGCAATATGAATCTCTTCCAGCAAATAGCGGAATACCCTGAGGTAGTGGGTGCAATTGACTGCACGCACATACACATCAAAGCACCAGCCAGTGAGTGGGGTAGGGCCTACATCAACTGCAAGGGCTTCCACTCCATCAACTGCCAGGTCATGTTTGATGCCCAGGGCATAATACTGAATGTGTGTGCTGGCTGCCCTGGAAGCTACCACGATTCCCATATCTGGTATCTGACACAGCTGTACCAGACATTTGCCAATGGGGACATCCCTGACGGTCACCTAGTGCGGGATGCTGGATATGCACTGGAGCCGTGGCTGATGACACCCATCAGAAATGCACACACATCTGAACAAGAACTCCATAATGAGGCACATGCACAAACACGAAATGTAATCGAGCGTGTGTTTGGGATGCTCAAGTCATGGTTCCAGTGCCTGGACACATCTGGTAGAGCCTTGCAGTACTCACCAACTACATGTACCCAAATTGTCATGGTATGTGCCATGCTACACAATATGATCCTGTGAAAACAGTTGCAGCAGGAACAGCATGGGGCAGGGCCAAACAGCCTCCCACAATTGCCAAGGCCTGTACAGGCACAGCGTGACACAGAGGAGGAACAATCTGAGCCTGCCCCAGTAGGCAGAAGGAGGCGTGCCCAGTATGCCTTGGCCTTGACAAAGAGGCAACGCATAGCACATACACTGGCTCAGTAGGAACCCTGGAAATTATACCTCTCTCTGACTCGCACATAAAATAAAAGGGATGCCTAACTTGACACTACCTGTTTCCAAACATGTATAGGGAGTGTAGTATGTGCATCCGACATAAGCAGCCCTGCAGCACCACCTGAGACATGATTGCCATGTTTTAAGCAATATAAAGCAGTGCTAAGCAGCTTTTACCAATATTTAGTATATGTAAACAAAATTGCCCGTGCTCACTAGCGTAACGTCAGGCAACATTGAGCAATGTTGGGCAAGGTCGGGCAAAGTTGAGCAAAGTCAGGTAAACATGCTCATATTAGCTTTACTGTCCCTTAAGCAGTCTGGTCTGCCCAGCATGAAAATAAAAAGCAGTGACAGGGCTCGAACCCAGGATATTGTGCATTATAGTCACATTACTGAACCACTGAGCCATGATAGCATTTCAGTGGCACAGACACAGCAGGACGATTGTACAGTAATGCAAACACAAAGAAATGCTGTAACATGGCCCCAAAGAGGCATATGGGTAACCTCCCCCATAGGCCTATGCAGACAGAGAACATCAGGCCAGGCAGTGTGATGTGGGTTTTGTAGGCTATGAAGTCACAATCTAATATACGTGACATTGGATGCTAAGATGTGTAGTACAGTAGTATGCCTCAAGCCAGTACGATAGGCAACAGTACAGACTGAAATGGTGTACCGTACATAGCAGTGCAGGCATAGCAAATGTGTATAAGTGTCAGGTGAACCCCTCATCCTATGTACACCCACAGTAACAATCAGGTGTGCCCCTGGGTAGAAATGTACAAAGAATAGCTGTCCCCCCTGTATGTAGAAATGTTGATAAGTCTATGCAAAGTGTCTCATGGAAGCCTCACAGCATGATCCCTGTTGATCTATGACACAAAGGTGAGCCCTGCTGTAAAAATACAACTTGATTTTCCATACATATATAGTATAAATGTCTATACCGGGTGTGCTCACACACTCCAACAAATGTAGTGGATTTCATTCAGCATCACACTGAAAGGTCATACTTGGCATGCTCACACACTTAAATGAAGGAAATGTCAGGCAGCAACATACTGAAAGGTCATACTGGGCATGCTCACACACATGCTAAATATGGAGGTGATAATAAGGGATCTATGGACAAATGTGGATAGTCATCTCAACTTCCAGAAACACATTCACAAAGTTGTCAGAAAATTATGCTATGTATTCACGCAAACTGCCAAGGTCTGTGCATGTATATCAAAGGAGGTTCCCACTACTCATCAGTCATCAGACCCATCAGAGAGTACCACAACACACTTGTGATGAATCTGACTAGGCATGTTCTGCAGCCAAAAAGACCACTGAAGTACCCTAACAAGAGGATTACTGGCCTCAAACAGTTGCCCCATGCACCAAGACTGAATGTAACCCAATCTGTACTCTGTTGCATACTGTCTACGCAGGAGATCTCTGCCCAACAGACAGGTCCATGTCATGGCTACACTCAGATCTGTTCTGAGTTACAGCTCAATGGCACTAAATATACAGACCCAACTGATATTGCCAACATCCTGGCAGATAGGATCAGTGTTAACTTTACTCCCCTCTCACCCATGAAAGAGCACATCTCTATAATGGAAGACTGCAAAGTTGCTGTCATCATGGCTGCACAGGTAAAAAACACTCTCCAAAGCCAGTATCACAGCAGCCATGGGACCAGATAACTTCCCGGGCTGTGTACTACACAAGCCACAGAATGAACAGGCACCACACTGTCGTCCCACCTGCATTCATAGCCTCACCTCATGCTTTGTGCCTGCTGAATGGTGCTCAGTGATGGTTATCCCACTACACAAGGGTGGAGACACAATGGACCCCAGGAACTAGCACCCTATTAGCCTGATGAGCCCGCTCTTCAAGGCCATGGAATGTATCATCATACAACTTATAAAAAATTACACTGGTAATCCCCAAACCCTGCAGCACAACCATGTTGGGTTTGTAAAATGCAGATCATGTCTCCTAAACCTGATTGATGACATTGAAGCAGTCACCAGAACCATAGACAAGGGTAAGGTGGTTTGGACAGCCTATGTAGATCCTGCCATGGCTTACAACACCACCTCACACTCTGGAAATATAGATAAAACCACTAAAATAGGTATAAATTGCTATGTCACAAGATGGGTTGCCAACAGGCTTACTGACAGAACACACACTGTGAAAGTAGCAGACTCCAAGTATGACTTTGGACCAGTGATGAGTGCAGTACCACATGGTCCAGTCCTGTGTCTTGTCCTGTTTAGTATCTACTTCCCTGAAGTATACTTTAACATGGAAGGTTTGTGGCTACTGAAGTTTCCAGAGGACTGCAAACTAGGAGTCATAATTGTAAACACTAAAGATGTGGACATCCTACAAAAGTGCCTCACTGAGACAGATGGCTGTTGTCAAAGCCATGGGCTCTAGCTCAATGCCAAAAGGTGCATTGTCATCCCCTTTGTTAAAAACTCTGTAGCCAAGAACTACAACATAGGTGGTAGTATACTTAACACTGAATGTGTGACAAGAGACCTTGGGTCACAGGTGGACAGTGGACACAACTGTGATAATCACTTCCCCACAGTAGTCAGGAAACCCTCCTATGTGGCACATCTCATCACAAAATGTTTCTCATGCAGAATAGAAGAGCACATTGTTCCCCTCTACTCATCACTCACTAGAACTATAATAGAGTACAATGCCACTTTTGCTATGTACCTCACAAGGCAACTACAACAACTGAAAAGCCTGCAGCAATACCACACAAAGAGCATTAGTGGCTTGAAATACATGCCATACACAGACCATCTCAAAATGCTCCATCCGTACTCCCTTGCATATCGCCTACTAAGAGGTGTTCTCTGCCTAACATACAAAGCTATGTCAAACACAGAGCTGTTGGACATGCTCCACGTAAAACACTCACAAACCCTCTGACCTTCGGACCCAAAACCACGAGTGAAATACAAAAGGAAGGGGTGTGCCCATTTACCTTATGGATACCCACACCTTCAGGTTAGTGGCACGGCATGAGGCCTTGAAGGCCATGCAAGTGCAACTAACATTGGGCAAAGCTGCTCATCAGATTGTAGCCTGCTACAGATCACATACCTTGTCTCAGGAACCTCACTCAGTATTCCTGAGAACAGTGGAA
Organism: Protopterus annectens; assembly: GCF_019279795.1. Classification (NCBI taxonomy): domain Eukaryota; kingdom Metazoa; phylum Chordata; order Ceratodontiformes; family Protopteridae; genus Protopterus; species Protopterus annectens. Next base: position 772,542,239 of record NC_056730.1, on the reverse strand, counting down.
AATATAAAGGTCCTATCAAACACCATTATATGAGGAGATTACAACTACCCAAACATTGAGTGGGAGAATTACTCGTGTACAACATCCTTTGCCCAATGTTTCCTAGAGTTTAAAAACTCTGACACCCTGGAACAGCTGGTCACCATGCCCACTAGAGATGACAACATACTGGACATGATCATCATCAAAATGTCGTACCAGTGTTCCACAACAGAGATTAAACCCCTCGCTGGTAATATCAGATCATAAAGTAATCACACTGGACATCCACCCCCCCCCCCCCACTCAGTCAATTAAACCACTGTGAAGACATTTTCAAAAGCAAACTGCACACTTCCCAAGACCAAAGTGGAAAGTTCCAAAGCCCTCTTGCTGTAGGATAATTGTATACAATCTGCCAAATCATTTACAAGTGCATCCTATGAGCATCTACAGGGATGCATGGATCGAGACATCACAAATAAAACCAAGATGCACTCCTACAAAAATAAGAAAACAATCTGGTGGTCGTTGCCCATAAATAAGCTAGACAAAAGAAGGAGGAAACTAACACATGATAGAGCCAACTTCACTAAAGGAAAGGCATCACTGATCATTATTAGGAAGAAATAATGATCACTCATAAAATAATCCAAGGACAGTTTCTAAAGACAAATTGCCACGGAATGTAAGAATAGCAAGCACAAAGCCTTTGGTAGCTATATCAGACATGTAGGTGTCAACTTCCAAATATGCTGTCAGCTACTGACAAATGGCAAGAAATACACTGAACCAACTTTCAGTGCCCACATCCTGGGGGACAAGTTCAGTGTAAACTTCCCCCCATCACCCCCAAAAGGGCCTGTGTCCATCATAGAAGGATGCAGAGCCCCAGACTTCATGGACATGCAGGTAAAGACAACCCTCTCCAAAGCTAAGAACACAGCATCAATGGGACTGGATGGTGTCCCAGGCTGCGTCTTACACTAGGCCCAAAAAGAACTACACCCGCACCTACATTCACTGTCCAGACCCAATCATACCACAGGCTATGTACCCAAAGAATGGCATACACTAACAGTCATCCAGCTCCACAAAGGGGGTGCCACAATAGAACCTGGAAACCATTGCCCTATATGTCTGCTCAGCCTGGTCTACAAAGCTATTGAGCAAATTGTCATGGAACCCATAAACAGAGACATTGGGGACCTCCAGACACTGGACTCTACACAACCTTGCCTTGTTAAAGGCAGGTCCTGCCTCCTAAACATAGCTTACTTATTTCAAACAGTTACCAAGGACATAGATGGAGGTGAAAGTAGTCCACACAGCCCACCTGGACCTCACTAAGGACTTTCTACACCATTCCTCACTCTGTCATCATGGACAAGCTTACCAGCTTGAACATTAACAGCTATGTCACAGGATGGGTGGCCAAGTGGCTCACAGATCAAACACACATGTTCAGAGTTGCAGGTGCCATGTCCGACTCTAAGCCAGTCACAAATGGCATCCCACAGGTCTTGGTCCTGGTACCCCACCTGTTCAGTAGACACTGCTCAGAGGTACAGGCAAGCACAGGAGGAGTATGGCTGAACAGGTTTGCAGATGACTGCTAACTGTGGTCCATAATCGACTCTATGGCTGACACACACATCCTCCAGAAGGGGCTTACAGAGACAGATACCTGGTGTCAAAACAATGCCCTCAAGCAGAATGCCAAAGAATGCATAGTCATCCCCATTGGCTAAAACAAAGTGCAAACAAATTACCACATAGGTGGTACTCCAGTATGTACGGAGAAAGTCATTAAGGCCCTGGGGACAGAGGTAGATAGTAAACTCTCCTTTGATGATCACATGGCCAAAGTGTTTAGACATTCCTTCTATGTAGCCCACCTAATGTCACCTAATGTAACCCACTTTGTCTAGTCTGATGATGTCACCATCCTACAAATACATCCATGGAAATAATAGCTCACAGTAATGTGTATAGCGCATTGTGTAAATGCATACACCTGTAATATCATAAACCAGGGAGGTAGGGTTTGAATCCTGCACTTCACATGTGTGAGCGTCTGTTTGTGTGTGATCTTCTTGGAGAGGAGCAACCTTTTTGGAGAGTACTCAAACACCTTAAAAATGGAATACTAATCTTTGTCAGGTCTGATGATGTCACCATCATACAAATATACCTGTGGAAAAGAAAGCTCACAGTAATGTGTATAGCACATCATGTAAATGCCCATTCCTGTAATATCATAAACCAGTTAGGTAGGGGTTTGAATCCTGCACTTGACAAGTGTGTGTCTGTTTGTGTATGATCTCCTTGGAAAGGAGCAACCTTTCTGGAGAGTAGTAAAACACCTTAAAAGTTCTATACTAATCTTGGTCAAGTCTGATGATGTCACCATTCTACAAATATACCTGGGGAAAAGAGAACTCACAGTAATATGTATAGCATGTCGTGTTAATGCATACTTCTCTAGTATCATGAAGTAGTTAGGTAGGGGTTTGAATTCTGTACTTACTGAGTGTGTATGTGTGTGACACTGTTGGTCAATGTGTTGTGGGTTTTGCTTTTACTACTGTATGACATATCAGTATGACAACAGTATGTGCATTGCACATGTGAGGTAGCTGTGTGGCAAATACATATACGTACATGTGACCTCAATTATTGCATGTGTGGGAACCATGCTTTCTCCAAGAACACATCTGTCATCTTTGCCAGAGTGTGCTGCTGCTTTCCAGACCTTAGGTCACATCTGTATGCTTGTGACAATGCCAGCCACTGCAGTGATCCCTGGCCTAGGTCATCCGTGTCACACACACTCATTACAGTTTATTTTGAATTGTGTGAGTGAGGGTTTATGGCCGAGGTATATGTCAGACCTGTTCCGATGCAGCAAAGTCTGTCAATGATGGCTATTCATTATAGGTGTACAACAACCTTTGTGGATATGCATGCAGACCCTTTATTGCTTATGTGATCCACCAAAGGATTTCAAAATACCTTTGGAAATGTGATTATCAAAGGAGAGATGACGTAACACTTGGTTGCATGTACACATCAGTACCTGTTCTTCATGTTGGTGGCTACTACCTATGTGGTACTGTGGGGATACTATGTTCCATAAAGGTGGATGATTATGCTTTGGTTGGCTTATAGCTTTACAGCATGGGTTTGACAACAGGTGTCTGTCTGTATGATACCCTTGTGGAGGATGTGTGTGTCATCTGGAGACAGTATGCATTACCAGATGTGAACGGACATATCCCTACTTTGATTGCTTGTACCTAAGAGAGCTATATGCCAAACAGGAGTGGTCTCAGTAATGGGTGCAGGTGAATACAACTGGTTACTGGCATAGTATAGTACCTGAAGGATCCAAATGTTACTGTGTGTCCTACATCTGTGTGTCAGTTGTCAAGACATCATCTAACAATTGGTTAAGGCTGTTGAAATTATGTATACTACCAGAATGCAAAAGAATGACAGATAGTAACAGTATCACTCACAGCACAGTGTCAAACCATGTTATACACACCTGTGTAGTCAAGTTCCGAAATGTATGTAGTACAATGCATACTGGCCACCAATAGAAACTATGGAGTGTTAACTGTGTAATACAGGGCATGTCACCCTGCCCATGTGTCCACTATGCACGTACATGCAGATAGTGTACCTCCACCATGTTCACAAATGTACACCTGCAAATCTGTGCTACACACATCCCACACATACTGTTCACTCTCTAACACATGCTGCCAATACTACACACATCAGCCAAGTGGCACGTGGGTGGACAATACACTATTGGAACTAACCCTGCTGTAAACAATACTACATTGACAATCATAGCTTTAATGCATCATGCCTGCTCAGCTACACCTTCAAGCATATCATTACACTCTACTGCTGACAACATGCTAACATTGCTATACTGCTATAAAGTCACCCTGTGCATCAGCACCAATGTAGCCTGTTCCTGCATCAATGTTACAGATGACAGGAGGTGGCACAGGTTTCATCATATGCACAGGGTGTGTTGTTGGTTTGCCAGAAGTCTACAGTGAGCCATACAATCGACATGTATGTGTGTGTGTGTGTGTGTGTGTGTGTGTGTGTGTGTGTGTGTGTGTGTGTGTGTGTGTGTGTGTGTGTGTGTGTGTGTGTGTGTGTGTGTGTGTGTGTGTGTGTGTGTGTGTGTGAGGGCCAAGAGTACTGCTATGGGCCAATGCTGATGTAATGTGTACGGGTATGTGTTAGCCCTAGGTGTCTGGTTTATGTGTGTGTGTGTCTGCATGCACACAGTTCCACCATGTGGCTGCCATATACTTTTGTGGGACAGTCACAGACTGTACTTGCCAGGCTTTAGAGATCATCGACTCTGCCCACGGATATGGTACCTGTGCCTGGCAGGGGTGCTACTGACACTATCAGGTACTAAGCCAGACTGGGTACTATCCCCGGAGGTAGATGGATGTACACTGGACCCAGGTCCCTGCTGGGACTGTCCAGCACCACGTGCACGTGGTCTTCTAGGACGTTCTATGGACAGCCCACCCCAACATTGCTGGGGCTGGTACTGGCACTACGGGAGCGTCTGTGACTTGAGGGATGTCCGCGGTGACTGCCAGCTGCTGATGTTGCTGGCATACATCTACGTCAATGACTCAACCATCGCGCACTGTCCTGACACATGGACATGACATTGTGGAGGACATCTAATGTCTCACCCCAATGTCTATCAGTGACCTCAGTGTAATTACGGATGGCACCTGCTAGGTCATGGATACTGTCAATTACGGCAGTGCTATGTGCCCTCTGTGCCCTTAGTCCCTGTCTGGTGTACAGTTCCATATGTGCCTGTGCCTCCATGACAGCCTGGAATATGCGTGAGGTTGTAAGACCTGTGGCACATCTGCCAGTGGCATGATGAGCAGCAGTGCTCTGACGAGAACCCCTCGACATCTGCCTATGTGGTACCCTTCCAGACATCTGGGTATGGCTGCTGTATCAGGATGCATGTGCCATAGATACCACACTAGCCTGGCCAATGCCAACTGCACGCTGTCCATCAGCTAAGGGCATTGGTGATGGATGTATTGGCAGTATGACTGTGTGCATGGATGGGGTGGACACTTGTGTACTGTCGATTGGTGGCCCAACGACAGAGCCTGGAAAACATGCCTATGCCTTAACACCTATCATCATTATCACTATTTTGCTCAGTGACATCAGTTTCCCTGCTACAGTGAACCAGCCCAAACTCAGCACCTGTGAGAGGAAGACAGGAAAAACACTTTACAACCTGTACATGATGTAGGCACACATGCACATATGAACACATGCACACATGCACACATGAATACATGCACACATGCAGACATGAATACATGAACACATGAACTCATGCACACATGCACACATGCACACATGAACACATGCACACATGCACTAATGCACACATGCACACATGAACACATGCACACATGCACACATGCACACATGAACACATGCACACATGCACACATGAACACATGCACACATGCACACATGCACACATGCACACATGAACACATGCACACATGCACACATGCACACATGAACACGTGCACACATGAACACATGAACACATGCACACATGAACACATGAACACATGAACACATGCACACATGCACACAAATACACTCCTCACTAAAACAGACAGACAGACAGATAGACACACACACACACACACACACACACACACACCACCAGCAATCCAAAACATACTCAATAGCCGGTGATGCTGGGGTACAGTATCACAAGCCAAACATTTATATCACACATGTCAGCATGCAGGATGTGTGTTGCTCAACAGCATGCAGTGTGAGTGTAGACAGCCCTTGCTAATAACAGTATACATGGCTTTGATGCATGTGTGTTGTTGTTGTTCAGTGATTGGCCTCACCATGGAACGCAATATGAACATGGACACAACATTGCTGTGCAAGTATTAAAAGCTCTGCAATGTCCTGTGCACCATCACTCACAGGTATACATACCATGGCTGGATGTGTATCTGTGTGTCACATAGATATCCATTTCTGATTAGAGCGTCTGTGTCTTTAGCAGATAATTGTGGAGACAGGTTTAGCACATGCATGCTATATATACACACAGATGAGTGGTGCATGTATACCTGATGGAATACCATTGCTCAACATAGCCATTGTACAGTGGTTATGGTGAGTGTAGGACATATTGTGGACATGCCGGTGGCAGCCATGACATGGCATGCTACAACACAGTTGCAACATTAAACATCACACATACACAATGGGTGTCATGTGACCTATACACTCAATAGCATTACAATACATATGTGTGTCACTTTGTACAAATGGTGACTGCTATGCATATTGTGTATAGGTGCATATGTTTGCACACACACAACATTGAGGTGCATAGCAATTAATGCTTTGTGTAGTACTGTGGTCACTGTAACTGGATGGGGTGTAGTACCATGAGCCATCATTGTGCAGCATCATGTGGTCACTCAAGGCTACTAATGTGTGCCAGACCGGCACATAGCATGCTGTACCTGAACTGCAGTACCATGGCTACATTAACCATTTTACAGCCAGTTGTTACATGGGTTTGTAAGGTGCCCAATAGGGGCATTGCCTAACATGAATGTGTTATGTGTTGAAGAGTGTCGCACAGGCACATGAGAGGCCTCTACCCCTCAGGTATATTATGTGTGCTGTGTGTATGACATTTGGGATACTGGAATGTGACCTTACAGCGGGTGTCTGAATATGCCATGTGTAGCATGTTAATGTGTACTGCATATGACACAGTTGTGTATGTTGTGTGCATGTGTATCGACTCTGCCTCTCCAATGTCCACTACAGGGGTGCCACAGTTGTGTGGGATGCTCTGTGTATTGCATGTGTTTGAGGCAGCTACTCACATTACTGAGATGTGCATAGTCTCACAGCAAACATGCACAGCATGCATTATGCGCAGGTGTGTGATGTGTACATGGCCTACACCTCACCTATGACATGCACATTTAATTAGCAATATTAAATGTAGAACACACTCACCAGCATGGGTCTGCTGCCTTGCTGTCAAACCAGAGGGACCTACAAGGATATGAGACAGTTTGTCAGTGGCAACAACTGTGGCATTGCTGCTGTGTGTTTGCAATCTTACAGTAGTACAACGGTTGAGAGTCACAGGCCTGCAGATTATATTCCTAATTATTAGTATTGCACAACACTAGGCACCACATCTTCTAACTACATAGTACACATCTCACATAAGTATGATCTACCAATAGAGGTAACAGTAGTCTACAGCTATGCCATGTTATCTGCATGCTCCGTGTCAACTTGCTGGGTGGCTCCGACCTCCATGGTGATACATGTTAGTTGTTGTTGCTGTTGTTGGCCAGGAGCCACCTGGCTCAGGAGCAGCTCCTTCACTCAGGTGAGGGGGGGATGGATGGCTACCCCACCACCTGTGGCAAGCTGTTGTCTACAGATATCAGATGCACACTGCCGGACATGTCTAATTAAATCACTGTAGTGATGGCGTACCTGCTCATATGTCCGGTTATGCATGCCTATGTCATTTACCCTACGGACAAGATCTTGCCACAGTGCAGTCCACTCATGCTGGTCCTGGCTGGTTCTTGAGAACAGCAAGGCGTAGTGCTGAACCAAGCTGGTTGTAATCAGTTCCTCCTCTGCTGGGCTATATGAGGGATTACAATGGTGGGCCATGACCCTGGAAGACAATGAAACAGTATGTGTGAGCAAGTCATGTGGCACACTTAACATTCTAAAGTACAGATATCAATTAACTGCCATATAGAGCAACCTATTGGCTGTTAGAGGATACACACTTTCAATACCACATATCAGTGCTTAACCCACAACTGCCTGACAGTGCCTGGCACACTCTATATATCAAACCATGTTTTGCACAGCAACAAAGATAAACCAGTATATAAGACTATACAACAGTACATGGCACACTGTAAGCGACAAAATGCACCACCTAGCCACAGGAGATATATATCAAGCTAATGCATGAAGAAACATGTAATCCATTGCAATGATTGTAAAGTCCAGTTACAGTATTACCAGTATACCACACTAGTCGTTGATGGCAAACCCCTGCCTAACATATGTGCACATTCATTAATATAGGTAGCATACTGCTGTACTAGACTATACATGTTGCTAGATACGCACTTATATCCTGTAACACACATATCACTGAGGCCATGGTACAGGCATACCCACACACACACATCAGACATACATACTAGACACAAAGGTATGGCAACCCAGATGAACTTTACCTGTGTACCATATAGTACTGTGTGTCAATAGTTACAAAACCTTATGCCTGAGGTATGTAATCTGTGAGGACTATGGGGAACACACAAAACAGTGGTTCCAAGAAATGTGGACATACACCATACTGTTCTGTTTAGGCATACAGCTTCAGGTAGTATTACAGTTCATACAGGAGTTGGATTCACCAGCAGTAACACTCAATATGCATAAATGTACTGCTGTAGCCTACAATGGGACACCCCAGTCAACACCAAGGGACTACATCAGACCATATAGCATACTGCTTTTACTGCCTAGCAATAGCATACACATCTTTTGCTGAGATCACAGCTAGGACACATAATGCCATGACAGAAACAGTTTCCCATTTAGCTATCACACATATACAGAACTCTGACACATTCTCCAACACATTCACCATCACACTCAGTCAACCTCACATAGCAATTATTGCAACAAGTACATGTGGGTGTGTATTGGTTCATAGGTAGGTAATAGGCTATTGGCTCTAGAGCCTATAGATGTCTAGCCATATGCTACCCTGGCCTTTGACACACAGGTAATTTCATTTCACGTGACCCTGTCAAGCAGAGCCACAGAGGTGATTCCCGGGGTGTATTTCCTATCTCCCATACAATCATCAGGATTATTTATGATGACTGCTAATTAGGAGCTTTGTTTGCTATTGATAGGTGGTTTGTTCCAGAGTATGGGATGTCTCTGGGATAGGAATCTATCCCTCCAGCATGTGCTGTTTATTGAGGTGACAAGATTTAGGTCCCTAGAGCATGTAGCTTGTAGGGATTGTGATTAGTTTACATGGAGCATGTCCAACAGCTCTGGGTTTGACATAGATTTGTATGTTAGGCAGAGGTCACCTCTGGGTAGGTGGTATGCAACACAGTCTAGCTGTGGTTTTGTGAGATGGTCTGCATAGGGCATCTGTTTGAGGTCGGTATTATTCTTGCTGAGGTATGTCTGTGTCCTTTCCAGTTGCTGTAGATGTCTTGTGAGGTACATACCACATGGGGCATTGTACTCTATAATGGGTTTTATGTGTGTTGAGTAGAAGGGGAACACTGATGTATATTTCCCTGGATGACACGCCTTTTGTGATGACATGTGCCACGTAGACAGATTACATGACTAGTGTGGCACTGTGATTATCAAAGGGGAGACTACTCTCCACCTGTGTCCCATGGTCTCTTATCACACCTTCAGTGTTAAGTAGACTACCACCTATGTGGTAGTTAATGTGTACAGAGTTTTTTCAAGAAGGGATGCCAATGCAGTGTCAACATTGAGCTTGAGTCCATGGCTTTGTCACCAGGCATCTGTTGCAGTAAATATGACCCTGTCTCTCTCTCTTTCTTTCTCTCTATATATATACACACATATACATATAAACATCCATTGGTGTACATATAGGTATACATATAGGCACATATACAGTCCACCTTTCATGGTGGGAATTTCAATTTTGTGAAGGTTGTGTGGTATACAGTTATGTCATAATATTGCACAGTGTTGTGCGGAATGCATTGAAGGTGTTCTCAGCCCATGTAGCTTTAGCAGGCCTCACTGGCTGCAACACTGCAAACCTGATGAATCATACCCACAGCGTTTAACCACCACATGTCATATGCCAGCACTGTATTCTGTCTTGTTTGCCACACACTAAAACCGACATAGTAATATGCAAATAACAACCTTCAACAACATATATATATATGTCCACCTTTCACAAACAGTTGCAGTATGTCCCTTGCTCTATGCACATATACAGATGCTAATATATCTGACACAGACAGATCTCTCCATGTGTGCCATACACACACAAGGACCACACTGTTGTAAGTCCATGTACCTCACAGCTGACCTGTTGGGCCTTGCTACAACATGAACAGGTGTCACATGTGAGCGCACAGTAATATTAGAGTGTGTATATATAGCTGCAAATGCTAGATTAGCATACTAGCCTGGTACAGCTGTTGCCAATGCTAAGCTACACGTTAATATGACTATCATGCGTTTGTTACTCTGTCACATCCATGTTTATATATCTGTATGTGCTACTCCCCCAAACAGACATTGTACACACTACTGTACAAAACACAGATAACATGGATCAGATGTTTGACATTTAATGCTGAACTACATATGTCACAGTCATATCCCATTGCACACAGCTACACACTGATTTCTCCATGGCAGTAGTTATACAGGGCATCTGTGCATAGATACGTATTGCTGCCACATATGGATGATTCAAACTATGTAGAGTACTCTTCAAAAACATCTACTACATGCCAGTAAATACATATCTGTTACATACATTTCCTTTGTATGTGTTTGTATTTGTCAGTTCCGTGTGTTTTGTAAGTTTTTTTTTATATCTTATTTTTTTCAATATATTTTTTATTTTTCAATATAATTTTTTTTATCTTTTTTTTTCAATATATTATTTTTTTCAATATATTTTCTTTTATATATATATATATTTTTTTCTGTTGCTGTTGTCTGTGTCTCTCTCTCTCTCTCTCTCTGTGGTACTTGCAGTACTCACTGTCATAGCAACCCAATGCTATAAATTGCTAAGTCAGGTAGGCGTAGCCCTTTCAGCTTTCCAAAGTGGGGACCATGCTTGTTTGCTGTGGATACCATTGTGTAAGTCAGAAGGTTGGTATACTTCTTGTATCTGATGCTAGGGGTGTAGCCAGTTATTTGAATGTTGTACTCAGACCTGAATGTTGCCACTTCCAGAACACAGTTGTCAGTGTAGAATTTTACTCACCCCTACAAATGCTAACACAAGATACATGGGAGTATGTAGTTTCTTTTCTACTTATGCAATTAGCTGCCATACATGCATAGTTATTGAGATGTTTTCATTTTGCACATGAACAGTTTGTGAACTGCTATACTGTGGATATTAATGTACTCACTTCTGCACAGTTTGTGTTTTTTTTTTGTTGACATTAGCACAGGATGCTCATGAAAACTGGACAATTCCAGTACTGAATATGCCTACCTACATCCTTGTTGGACCTTGAACACACAGGTATTTTGTACATTTGGGTGGGGATTGTCCTGCTATGATACTGTGTGGGGGTTGTAAAGTGCTGCTGTAACATTATTTACTGCTAAAATGGCTGGTTCTGTTATCACAGTCATGTAATGCAATTCTACAACAACTGTTGGTAAAGTTCCACAGAACAGGTTTTGTGTTATGGCATTCCTATCTTTCCTTTACATTCACTCATTCTGATGCATGATATATATATATTTCAGCAACAACCTGCAGTATATCTACTGTGGCTTAGTGATACTTCATGCAGTCTAGTGTGTACAAGGTCCGGGGTTCAAGACTGACATTGGTGTTTTCTTTTGCTGCTGAGCAGAACAAGGGCCCTCACATGCAGGGTGACTAAGGCACTTGTAAGCAGTTGTAAGCAGGTTTGCACGGGTTTGGCTGACCCTTAGCAATACTTAGCTAAGCGCACACAAGCACACACTCACGCAAACCCGCTAACTACTGCTTAAAAGTGCTTACTACCGCTAACCCCCGCGCTCATTTCTTTGAAAGAAAAGAAAATGGGGAGATAAGACAGTGGTGAAAAAGGGGCAAAAAGAGGGAAAGACAGTAGGGAAAACAGCTAGGGATGTGCAGGACTGGTGTAGGGAAGGTCCATAGCTGCCCATTTCTTTAACAGCAACAGCTGTGCATATACTAGTAATTTGGAGGGAAATTTGAAACCTTCCACCCCTGAGAGAGGGGTGAGGACAACGAAGTATGTTGTACTGCCAATTAAATTTCAGTTTAAGTGTCCGGCGGACATGTGTGCAAAATGGGCAACTATGTATGGGGCGTAATTTTTTGTGGGAGGAGATTGCCCTTTTTTTTTCAGGTGAGAGTGGAATGTGGGGTAGGGGAAGTAGGTATATTTTGGGAGGTAGGTTAGGGAGGTAAACAGACAAGACAAACAAAATGCATACATGGGTGGAATATGACACATGGGGTGGGTGAATACCATTGACGTGGAAGGATGTTTGGAATTCGCAAGCCCATGAGCGCACAGATGGCAACAGTGGAACTGAGATCCCCACCCATGGGCAGATACTACTGCACCTTCACAGCCCAGAGGGTGGGTGTGCTGATAGCTGGGTAGGAGGGGCAGGCTCACCCATGAGTCACGCCACTCTTACCTCGAGCTGGCATAGAGGATCAGCGACTGAACACTTGATCTCCCTACGCACCACCGCCCGGACCATTCGAAGGGTTATAGGTGGCCCTCCTCTGGCCACGTTTGCACGGGGGGATGTGCCCCATCCCCTGCAGCACTTCCACCCAAAGGTGGCACAAGGCCAATGGTGGAGGAGGTCCCGGGCTGGGCACCGGACCTGCTGGTGCCAGGTGCCATCGCCAGCTGAGGTGGGACAGGTGGGTCCGCTGGGACCGGCCTTCCCATACGTTCTATGTTTAGGAGGATTTAATGACAATATGGATTAGTAATAGCCAACAGCATTCCAAATTAGTTGTAACAGCATACAGTAGTATTCCCATTAACCCAACACACCAGAGTTCCAACAGTTGAACAGCAAGCATAACACATGCATATATAGAACAACAGAGGACATTCCAACAGCATGCAGGATTGATTGGTGGCAACAGGCCACCAAGATTGTGGTATGGAACAGGGCACATGCATCAAAGTAAATGCATATATTTATAAACCAACAGGACATATGTCCCAACAAATGTTATGAGATTAGACATACCCACTGAGGTGTGGAATTGCATTGTTTATGCACATAGAGTAGGGTGTAAAAAAATACTTCCATTAACAACTTATATATACTTATAGTTTACACTACATTCCTATTGACTGCAGTTATATATCCCTACATGTATTATTACTCTAGGCAATGTCCATTAAATTGTGAAATGGTTTTTACTAGTTCTTTATATACCTGACCTGTATCTGACATACAAACTGTCCAGGATGCAGATGTTACTGCTACGTATTTATATATTTCATTTATATTTGTATATCTACATATCTGGATGTGTTCAGGTGACATTATCAGGTATATTTTAATAGCCCCCTACATTTCTAGCAGCACACTGACATTTCTAGGGCACACAATAACAAGCTACTCATGTGCCAGATTAACCTTTACATGCCGGCCATGAACCGACAGTTGAGGACTGTATATATGCTTAACAGCTACTGGCACTCCCTTCATCCACTTTATATGGGCCTACCAATGTGTGGGTTGACTGTGCTTAATACAAGAGTACTATTTTTGTAATGCAAGGGTACAACAACATATCGAAGAAAGTGACACGGACACACTCCAAGAATTATACCTTTATTATTTACATTACACACTTTTCTAGTGGCTCTCTCATTTATTTGATGTATCAGTGCATGCAGAGGACTTTTATTCAAGACGTATTATACCTTTATTAATGGGTTACAACACCTTTTCACGCTGTCTCACTTATTTTATATATAAGTACATGCAGAGAAGTTATTCAAGACGTATTATACCTTTATTAATGGGTTACAACACTCTTTTTCAGGCTCTCTCACTTCTTTTATATAACAAAACATGCAGAATAACTACTAACCTGCCTGGTGGTGCAGCCTTAGCAGCCTATCTGCATAGGCTTGCTGATTCACAGCACGGACACCTGCAGCTGAGAAGTAAATGAAGGGATATTGAGACATACCTATCCATAATATAGACTACAATAGCAATTCTTACATACTTTATTCCATGGCTACATACTCAGTAGTGAGGCATTTTCCATTTCACGGGCCTCATGTATCTACTGGTTCAGTCGGTCCTCCTTGCGTCTCTTCAGGTCTGGGTAGTGGTGTCTGACCTGCTCACCAGTCCAAGGGATGCCTGTGGCACTGTTGAGATCATGTGCTAGATGGTTCCAGACTTCCGCTTTGTACTCAGTGCCTTGAAACTGGCCCTGCAGGAGTCTTGCATCATTATGATGGATGAGGAGCCAAACCATTACTTTTGACTCTTCAATACCCCACCATTGCACTCAAAAACGAGAGCCCTCTCCAACACTGGCCATGCTGACTGCAGATGGGAGCTACAGCCAATTATGGCAATTATTCCCACCTATGGAGCTTAAATATGCCTCATTTCCCACACTTATTTGTGATTGGTCGGTTTTGAAAAATCTCAGCTAAAAGCAAACCTGCTTAGCAATGGGTAAACTTCCATTGATATACATGAGTGTGCTGGAAGTGCATCCATATGAAAAGCTGTCATGGCTTAGTGGTTTAGTATTGTGATTATGGTGCACAGTATCTCGGGTTCGAGGCCTGTCATTGCTTTTTACTTTACTACTAGCCAGACGGCTAGGAGGTGTGGCTGTATTTAGTCAACTTTGCTCAACTTTGCCCAACGTTGCCCGATGTTGTGCTAGTTAGCGCGGTGCACAGCTCCACGCAAACATGTTTTGTTTGCGCTAGTTGGTGCGATGCGCAGCTCCACACAAAGCCATTGCGCTAGTTAAAGCAGTGCTAAGCTATGAGCAATTATACTTAACTGTGCTTAATACTGGTAAACTTTGCTTAGCAGTGCTTCACATTGCTTAAGATATGTTACTTTTGCATTTATCACTATGCATGACCATTTCACCTTCTTATATATATATATATATATATATATATATATATATATATATATATATATATATATAAAACATACCATTCACTACTACATAGGCCATTACAATGCATTTTACTAAAATGTAAAAGTTAAATGTCAGGAATTATTTTTATGCATGGATTTCCTACAGAAAATGGGAAGGGGAGTGGTGGGACTCGAACTGGGAATGCCTCCTCTTTGTGCAAAGGCTCTACCACTACTCTATTGCTATTTGGCTTAATTTGCATATAAGTAGTTTATTATCCTCTCCGATGTCTAAACTGTTAACTGTAGCTAAGCAATGGGCAAACCTGCGCACACACGTGCAAATACGGGCAGCTATATCGGGAATAATAAAACAAAAAAAGTTTTACATTTTATTGTATTTGTACAGGGGTTTAGAATGTGGGGGAGTGTAGTGTTGGGGATATACACATTTGAGCGGACTCGCTCATGTCTGGTGACATTTGCAGTTTAGGCGCTTGCAGGGGCATGGATATTTGGACTGCTCGGCAGTCTGACACGCCCCCTGCACTTGTGCAGGCTCCGTGTTTGCCTTAGAGTTGAGTCAGTGCACCCTCATGAATATGCATGATGTGCTGACGTCATACTCTTAGGCTGCAGTTTACGAGTAAGACTTATTTAGTCTTACATGTAGGGTTAGTGAATCCCGGCCATGCAGTAGTCTCGTGCATGACCTATGACAGTGTAGGGAAAGAGGTGATGCCTAGTCCAGAACTATGGACCATGACATTACAGTTAATGTTTCCTTTCTTGTAAAAAAGACATGAAGTATAATGAATGCATGCAGTGATATCCGTGCATTGTCTTCTGTCACTGTTCATCTGACAGTCCTTTCCATCTTTAAACAATTCATTTTTTTTATTTCAGTATACTCATATTATTGTTTGTAAAAGTCATGTCAGAGTGCACACTGACCCATGTTCATCAATGTTGTAAAGCATCATATAATGAATAATTGCAATTAACTGTTTTGTACAATAAATTCTGCCGATGTGGTGTACCTAAGTATGTGTGCATTGAATGCCCCCAAGGGGAATAAATAGTAAAAAATGTTATGTCACAAGTCACCCAATGGGTTGCTAAATGGCTTACTGATAGAACCCACACTGTAAAAGTAGCCGACTCCAAATCCAACTCCAGACAAGTGACAAGTGGAGTACCTCAGGGTTCAGTCCTGGGGCCGCTCTTGTTTGGCATCTACTTCTCTGAAGTACAGGTCAACACTAAGGGACTCTGGCTAACAAAGTTTGCAGATGACTGCAAACTGGGAGCCATTATTGAATCCCCAAATGATGTGGATACTCTACAAAAGGGCCTTACAAAAACAGATGCTTGGTGCCAGAGCCATGGGCTCAAGCTCAATGCCAAGAAATGTATTGTTATCCCTTTTGGGAAAAAAACATGTATCCATGAATTACCATATAGGTGGCAGTACACTAAACACAGAAAGTGTGATAAGAGACTTAGGGACACAGGTGGACAGTGGTCTCACCTTCGATAACCACATCGCCACAACAGTCAGGAAATCCTTCTATGTGGCACACCTCATCACGAAGGGCTTTTCATCCAGAAAAAAGGAGGTCATTGTCCCACTGTACTAATCCCTCATTAGACCCATTATAGAATACAACACCCCATTTGGTATGTACCTCTCAAGACATCTGCAACAACTGGAAAGGCCTCAGAAATACCTCACTAAAAGAATCACAGGCCTAAAGCAGATGCCCTACGCTGACCGCCTTAAAAAACTCCAGCTATACTCTGTCACATATCGTCTACTCAGAGGCGATCTCTGCTTAACATACAAGGCCATGTCAAACCCAGAGCTGTTGGACATGCTACACTTAAAGATATCCCAATCCCTCAGAGCTACACGCTCCAGGGATCTAAACCTTGTCATCACAATAAACAAAACATGTTGGAGGGATAGGTTCCTGACCCAGAGACTCCCCAGACTCTGGAATAGATTGCCCATACATGTCAAGCAGAGTGCCTCTTTGGACCTCTTCAAGAGGAACCTTGACGATTGGATGGGAGAAAGGAAATGCACCCCAGGGATCACGTCAGTCGCCCTGCTAGACAGGGGTCCAGGAAAGTAAATAATGTGGGAAGAAATAGCAAGGGAATTGTTATGGCTAGGATTGTATAGGCCCTAGGGCTGATAGCCTAGTACCAACCTATGAACCTATGAACCTATTCAGTGTTTAGCAAGAGTTCATACATTGCATTTGAATGAAAACATATTATATTGTTTTTTATATATGCAATGTTTTCCCAGTTTAAAGGATGTTGTTTGTTGAGGTACTACATATCAAATTATTTTACTTGGTTATACACAATAATTTGTGACTTCAGAGACAAACAAATATCACCATTTGTGCAGTGATGACAGTAATGTGGCAAAAGTGTTTATTTACATGGCAGGATACTCATTTTAATCTGTAATTTTATCATTATTGTGTTTCCATGAAAACTTGTATATTACTGCTTGAAAGTTGGAGGCAACTGCCAGCTGTAAGCATGGTAATGCATACTGCTTTGGTGTAAATGACTGCAATCCTTCGTTATGCTGTACACATTTCTTTCCAAGGTTCCCTAAGGTTTTAAGCAGTACCACTGCATAAATGAAATGCATGCAGTTGTAAAATGTGAGATACAGCCATAGAAATAATTAATACAGCATAGCAGCTGAAGTACTCGAGTATATTCAGCACATTACTCAAAGCAATAGTGACAGCTATGTCAGAATAAAAGTCAGATATTTCTGTTGTATACTCATTTTATTACTGTATAATAGTAAAATATAAATAAACATTTTTTTTTTTATGTAGCTAATCTGAAACACTTTATTATTGCTTACATTTATGACTTTTTGTTTCATCCAGGCTGAAAACTGGTCAATATTGATAAGTGGAATACAAGGTAAACAACTATGCTTAAATTAAAATACTATAACTAAACAACTGTAAATAAATAAAGATGTATATCATTTCACTGAAAACTCATAACACTCAAAACTCATTTCACTGACCTTCTTCACAAGAAATATATCCTAAAAACATGTTTTTGCGTGGGGATTTACTCCCCACCCCCTCATCCTAACTTATATATTCTAACTCCATTATTATATAACTGTGAAGAAAAGGAAAAATAAACATCCACACAATGAATCAGTATTCAACAGCATACAAGTACATCTACAGATGTGGGGGTACAACATCACGCTGACCATTGTAATTTACATATATAGGGCTAGGCTCACTCCCCTAATAATTCCTGTGATAAGAAATAAGACCATTGGATACATTCTACAAATTCCTACAGACTTCTACATTTTACAGTGCAATAAATTTTCAGTGTTATGAGCTTTCAGTGACATGGGTTTAATCATTTGGGTTTCAGTGAAATGAGTTTTCAGTGTTATGATAGGGACCCAAACATATCAGTGTGTATGTATAGATATGTATGTGTATATATATATATATATATATATATATATATATATATATATATATGAATATATATATATATATATATATATATATATATATATATATATATACAAACATATACACAAAGACAGAGATTGAGAGTGTCTACTACAAGTGCTCACATGATATAGGACAGCTACACATTTACTTGCTCTCACTTGTTCTTATAGGCAAATCCTCAAATTCCCACTAACACAATCTCCCTTAACTACATATCTCGTATAGCCCTACCAAAACCTTACACTAACCCTAAAACTCCACTTTCCTTTCTAAACCTAACATTCCAAACCGCTCCCAGATCACTCCTTAACCCTAGAACTCCCCTCCCACTTCCTAAACCTAAACTTCCAACTCCCACTCCCTAAACCTAAGATCCCTTCCTGCTCTATAACCCTAAAACTCACTTTTAGCTCCCTAAACCTAAAACTCCTTTCATGCTCCCTAACCCAAAAGCCCCCTTCTACTCCCTAATCCTAAATACCCCTCCCGCCTATTCCCACAGCTGCGTGCCCAAGCTTATTCTCGAGTTTGAGTGTGAGCTGTGCTCCCTCCCCATGGCTGCTTGCCAGAATTCATATTGAAGTTTGAGCACAAGAAGCATATATTGGTTTGAGGTGTGAGGGGTCTTCCCCCATATGCCTCCTGCAAAAAACACTTTGTCTGTATGAAGTTTCAACTGGCTGTGTATATTTTGGTTGTATCGTTAGATGTTACTTGATGAAGTATGGTGGAACCAAATTTGTCTGGCACTTCTTGAATACAGACTAGGTGGCATTCAGATATGTAGACAGTCACCCAAAACACACCAAGGATGGTGTTCATTAAGACTGACATTGTGAAATGTACATACACTGTAATAAGATGCAAAGCAGCTGTAGTCATTCCATTCATACTGGTTACATTTGGGTATATGCAGCTACATCCTTCTACACTAACATTATCAATACACAATTCCTTTCAGACATCTAGCAACAGACCGTATTGTAGCCAATCTGTAATTGACAGCTGAGACATTAACCTGTATGCCTAAAACCTTAAAGATATGAGATAGTAACCTATATGCCTAAAACTTTACAGATATATAATATATCCAAAAAGACAGACCATGCTAATACTAAATAAGGCATATAAAGTTAGAGTAACAATACCCTCTTATGAATCTCAAATAAACTTAGCTGATATTTCAAACAGAAGTATAGTTTTTCACCACTGTCAATGCAGATCTGTCAGTTATTATCCTTTTACACTGGACATCAACTAGAATGGGTATGAGCTGGTCCAAACCAACTCAGTTTTAAGAATTGCTTTAATAAGGAATTCAGACATAAAAACTAAGTTTTTACTATACATGATAGATTTAGAAGAAGAACAGGTTCATCCTCTGTACCAACACTTAGGCTGGAAGGCATTAGGAACACTCAGAAGATAAAACTTTTCTAAGCTGCCAAATATCCTTCCTGTGTCCCACAATGCACCATGTGCCAAGTCTTTCTACATCTGAGGTACACAGTGTGAAGATATCTGAAAATTTAGATGAAGAGAGATTTGAGACCAACTAGATAAGAATAGGGTGGGGATAGAAACGGTGGCATTTAGCTATGTTTTGGAGAATGGACCTGATCTTCTAGATTTCTAGTTTTGATAAAACATCATTTTCATATCTGATAAAATGATCTCCATCCTGCTTAATAATGGGACAGAGTTCCAGGATGATCATTCTGTGTGGTCCTTTTGTTGGAACATTCTCCTTATTATAGTGGCTCCAAAGGAAGAACTGGAGCTGGAAATCACATCCTGCCTATATTCCCTTGCAACTCTGGTGAGAGAAGGCCATGTAGATGCTGCAAAGATATCATCCAGAGCTGCATTCCAGAAAACAGCTGTGAAAGTAAAAACTAATCTACCTGAATGACCATTTGGTAATGAGGCAAGAGGCATAACAAATATTTTAGAGCAGTCTCAAATACATTTCCCAAGTTAGCTCAACAAGATGGTGTCCTGAATGTATTTTCAGGCTACCATCTTGTTGTAGTATCTTTGGAAATTTAGTGACATTTTTTTGTCTAGGAATAGGAGACACATGGCTTTTTGTTCTCTCAACATAAATCTCTATTGATACTGATATTATATATCCATAAAATGGGGAAAATTGAACATCAGAAATTCTTCTGCCAGAGATGACAACACTGAGGAATAAAGTCTTCCAGGAGAGATGTTTTAAGTCATCCAGGGGTTACAGGTTCAACAATAACTTTTTTAACACAAAGTTCAAGTCTGAACGTGGTATATGATTATTTAAGGAAGGTCTAAGCAAAACTGGAAAAGCTCACCCTGACTCTGCCACAACTTGCTGTGAGGGAAAGATTAGTTTGTTTTTGCTTTCTTGCATTTTATATCGCTTCATTGGCTTCTTCTGTTTTGTATACTGTAATACTGTTTCTTTACACTGTGTTTTGCTTGTATTCTGCTTTTAATTGCATATTCAGACTAGGAAAGAGACCACAGCTGTGTCACACACAGAAATTACAACAGGTCATTTAAGCTTAATTACCTCTGAACTGAGGGTAGAACTAGGAATTAAACATTCTGTTTAAGGGATAAATAAAACATTTCAAGGCTTTACTCGAAACATTCACCCAGACTCTGCCAGAACTTGCTGTGAGGGAAAGGTTAGTTTGTTTTTCCTTTCTTCTACTTTGTACTGCTTCATTGAATTATTCTGTTTTGTATTGTATTGTGATTTATTTTCTTTAAACTGTGTTTTACTTGTATTATGCTTTTAATTGCATATTTAAACTAGGAAAGAGACTGCAACTGTGTTTCTTGTCAGTCACACAGAAATGAGAACAGGCCAATTAAGGATAATTACTGCTAAACTGAGGGTGGAACTAGGAACTCAATTTTCTCTTTAAGGGGTAAAATAAAACATTTCAAGGCTTTACTGGAAAAGCTCACACAGACTGTGCCAGAACTTGTTGTGAAGGAAAGGTTAGTTTTTGCTATCTTGCATTTTCTGCTACTCCATTGCCTTCTCCTGTTTTGTATATTGTGATTTTTTCCCTTTACACTGTATTTTACTAGTATTCTATTTTTAATTGCGTATTAAACTAGGAAAGAAACCAAAACTGTGCCTCTTGTGAGTTACGTAAAAAAAATAAAAAAATAAATAAATATTTCACCACCCTTTCACCCCGTTGCTGTTGTGTTTTTACACTCAACTGTCTTTCTAGATACCTCCCCTTATTTTAATTTGACCACATATCTCCTTCTCCTTTTTCATTAGCTATTTTGAGTAAACACATTTTCAGTTTGTGAAATCACTCCTCTTCACCTATTTAAATGTATTGGCCATTCCACTATAGTCCATAGAGCAAGAATAAAAAATGCCCACCCCCTTCCAACCTATCTTGCTCTTTTAAATCTAGTGGATGTCCACTTAGATAGGTAAAGCTTAAGTTTCCCACCTTTTTCATACCTAACTCCTAAGTGCACACTGCAGCTGTTAAGATATAATTTTTTCCCTTCTACCTTTAAAATCTGCAACATCTACTTGAAGACCACTAATTACTGGAGAGTCCATATTCTGCCTGTCAGTAGTCATTTTCAGATTAGTGCTTTTGTTTTGCTCCTGGTGAGAGAAGGAACTTAGTGACATTATTTTGTGGAGAATCCAGATCACTGGAAAGTCTAATAACTGCTTCATAGGTGTCAGCTTGGAATTTGTGTTTATATTTTGCTCCTGGTGAGAGAGGGAGCAGAGCACATTGATTCCTGACTGTTTCTACTTGGGCAGTGAATATCTGCACATGACCTTCCTGATTGGTCATGTTGCTATTCAAGGCAACTACCAGAATAAGCTACAACAAGTCTACAGACCCTTGCATCATCTGGGAAAAAACTGTAGGTCACCAAAGAGCCTGTGACCTGGTTCTCATATTGGGATCAGTGCCACTGTTTTGATTCTGGTGAAAGAAGAAATAAAGGAACATTGTATCCCAGTGGCATGAAGCTGTGGTGGGACCAGCACTAGTAGTAGCTAGGTGGTGGCCATTCAGGTGAATCCTCACTTTCCATTATTTTTGACAAAGCTAATTATCGTTTTCAGTAAATACTACTTGATTTCCTGGTGCCTAACCTAACTTCTGACTATCTTCCTAAAAACTGCATCCATAAATCATCAGAGTCTCACGTTTCTGTAAAAGCACCATTGAAATTTTGCCAATACCTAGTTGCACACACCACAACTAGGTTGCAGTGATAAGCACTGCTCCCAGAGTTGCAAACTGGATACCCCTGACATTACTTTATATTCTCACTCCAACTGTCCAATAAAAAGGGCCTGTTGCCATGGATATGAACTTTCCCACTATCCCCATTACCAGCTTGGTGAATATGGACATTGTGAGGCAATGTAGAAATTGCCTCATGTTTGCTGACAACCAATTAATTCTCAAACAAACTGATATGATATGGGACAGATGTATTTACAAAATGTCACTGGAGGCAAAGCTCTCACATAAAAGCACTCCTAATGTCAAGAAGGTTGTCAGTAGTACAAGCTCTGCACCTACTGCACACAATTCAAAGCAGACACATAGACCCACATATGCTGAGGGACTTAAATGTAACCTTACTAAACCCCAAAGATCTCCTAGATGAAGTACACATAACAAATCCCCTCAGCAGCCAGAAATGCACTCTTTCAAAACAACAACCACATCAACATATACAGCCACATCTCATGGAGCCTCTACTTCTAAGCCCATAAGGCAAGACACCACTCAGTCCAATATTATGGTCATTGGAGACACCATTGTGAGACACATTGATGTCCCTCTCAACAGGCTGAGTAAGGAGAAAGTCATGGTCATCACAGTCAGTTGCTTATTGGGGGCCAGGCTCTACCACATTACACATGCAGTCAGGTCATTGGACCACAGGTACCAGTCTCATTAGTCTCATATGTAATGCAATGGAAGGAATTATCATGAAAATGATCAATGGCATAAGAAAACTCCAGACACTGGACCCACACCAATATGGTTTCATCAAGGGCAAGTCATGCTTACTTAACCTGTTGAACTTTGAGAAGTCCACCAAAGCAATAGATGAGGGTAAAATGGTTCGGGTCTATATCATATGAACAAATCGCGCAAATTACGAACGCTCATAATATCGAACGTACAGGACCTCAAAGTGCTTTTTCTGAGATTGCAGTACAGTGAAGAATGGGATATTACAAACCCTTATCTCACCCACTGGGTAGTCAGCTGGCTTATCGACAGGACACAGGAAGTTACAATCGGGGAGTCCACCTCTACAAAGAGGCCAGTCACAAGCAAAGTACCTTAGGGATCAATCCTGAGACTTCTCTGTTTTGGCATTTGCTTCTCTGAAGTAAAGGCCAATATCAATGGCCGCTGCCTGAATAAATTTACAGATGATTACAAATTAGGAGCTATCAATGAATTCCCCACTGACACAAATTTTTTCCAGGAAGGGCGGACACAGACAAATAACTGGTGTTAGAGCCACAAATTAAAACTGAATGCCAATAAATGCATAATAGTATCCTTCAGGAAGTAATTCACCCCTGGTAACTATTATATTGACAACACTCCTCCCCAAGAGTTGGCCCAGTAGTCAGGCACTTGGGGACACACACAGACAGTAATCTGGCATTTGACAATCAGGTGTCTACAGTAGTGAGGAAATTATTCTATGCTGTGCAACTTATAAACAAATGTATGGCATCTAGGTCCAATAAAGTCATTGTTTCACTGTATTCAGCATTCAACAAACCAATTATTAAGTACAGCACTTCCTTTGGTATGTACCTAACCAGGCATATCCAACAAATGGAACATCTACAGAGATTACTCAGTAAAAGAATGCAGGGTGTAAGTGACATGTCCTGTGCAGAACTGCCCCAAGGCCCTATCCTTGTATTGTGCTTCTACAGGCTGTTGAGGGGAGATCTATACCTGGCATTCAAGACATTGTCAGAGCTCACTTTGATAGACCTCCTGCATAACTGCTAAACAAACAGCACCAGAATTACCCATTCTAAAGATTTAAACCTTGCCTGTTATATAAATAGGACCTGCTAAAGAGACAGGTATGTATCCCAGAAACTACCACTTCTCTGGAACAGGCTCCATATCCATGTGAAGCAGAGTTCCACCCCTAACCCAATTCAAGTATAACTTGGACAGTTGGATGGGAAAGAGGAAATTCATCCCTAGTTTGGCACCTATGTCTCTAATGCACACAGGCAGCCTGTAAATGGATCATCTCACAAGCTCCTGCTCATAATTATCAAGGGTACAATAACTTGTCAGGTATTTGGGATGCATGGCTAGGCTTAAAAAGGCCCTTGTGGTCATTAGCCTAGTAAACATGTACGGACCTATGAACCTAAGACTGTATGTTTATAAAGGCTTTATAAATCTTTAGTGGAGCCAGGGAGTAGAAGTTAAACCTTTTATGATTATTAAAAATCTTTGCAAGGTAGACTTTGATGGAGGAATAACTCATGCTGGATTAAAAAATCTGAGACTGATAGTCTACAATAGATGTAACAGGGGTAAAAAAAAAACAAGAGTCCAGGCCTTACCTTGTGGACCAAATATAGAAACTGATTGATTTGTCTTTATAAGTCTTACAAGTGTTTGATTTTTGAGAAAAAAATGAATAATCTGAACCCCTTGAAAAAAGAGGGGTTACTGGCTACTCCAAGCAGTAACAGTATTTCTTAGATGCACTCCTTGATTTACTGCATTTTGTTAGGTAAACTTTTCATGCACATTTTTTGTGCTAACTGTATGGGATAATGATGCAAATGTCCATAGCAAAACTTAGCAGAATAAAAGAGTTTCATTTCCTTCAAAGGCTAAATTTTCTTGATTTGATTTTAAATATGCTGAAAGCCACAAAATAGACAGTTTTACTTAAATTGTTCAGATTCTTCCATGGAAGCATACATAAATCCTGTCTCCCTTAAAATGAACACTTTTATTCCTACTCATTTTGTTTTATTTAGTTATTTTAGCCAGTTATCTAGTCAGTTTCTGTGACTCACCAGCTTTCTTTTCCTCTTTCCTACACTGCCAAGTCATGTCATTTGTTTTCAGTGAGGAACTATGTTTTAGGACCATTTAATTATCTTTGCTTTTAGTTATGGTAAGGGTAAGGGAGGGGGTGTCAGACATAGAAAGGGCACCATCATAAGCTGGTTCATACATTTTCTTTTCTTTTAAGATTCTTTTCTTTTACCATCTGGCAGTACACATGGTAGCTAAACAAGTCCTCAGATATATTGGTACAAGTGTGTGCTTTCAAAAACTCATGTCTGTCTACAATGTCATTTAATGAATACCAGGCCAAACACTATCCTTCTTGGACAGTTTAAGGTCTTGACTCATCACTTACTCATCTATCAGGTGGAGTTTTATGAATGAGATGATTAAGCCCATATCAGCTACATACCTTCATCCTAGGAGTAGGGTAATTCTTTCAGGACATATCAGTCACAGAAAGAACTGCACTGCCTCTCTGTACTTTAGTCTTCACGTTAATCTTTCCTTGAACACTGTCCTGTCCTTACACAGATTCTCAAATAACTTTTCACTTTGTCCACAAGACATCAGAGTTCTTACCCTGTAATGTCCAAGTTACTCTAGTTGTAGCTGGCAAAAACATCGTCTTTCATTGTACACTAGAATGTGGAATTCCCATCATCTAAGCTGTGTAATATATTTATTTACTGCACCATGTCAGCTGATAACAAAAGTGTTTCTTTTATTGTACAACCAGTGTGGAATTCCCTTCATCTAACCTGTGTAATATACTCTTTCATTATTTTCCAGTACCACTTACAGAATAGTTGTATCCTATCCTGGTATTCAGCAGGTAAAATGCCAACAGCCATATCTGGACTGATACCACATTCTCACAGACTTCATACATAGTCATACAAATGGCATGCACATACCACATGCTCCCCTTTTCTAATAAATAGTGATAGAAAACAATAATGTTGAACATATTGTGTCTATGTAAATCACCATTGCCATTTAGCAATAATTGTGTTGCCTTTTTTAAGAATGTACATACCACAAAAAACGTTGCAGTTTCTAAGCTATAGTCATTAGGTATGGGGTGCTAAATGTATAACTTTGTGCCTGTTTAGCTGCCATATTATTAGAAATAAATGTTAACTGTTTGGCTAAACTTGTGGTGTATCCTGACATCTCTAACACAGTTCTCTGTTGAAATATAGTGACTTGCACTGCCAAACCCTGAATAAAAAAAGCCCAGAAATGTAGGAGATGAGAGAAAAGACTCTTTTTCCATTGAAACTTTTTTTTTTTACAGGAGGCAACGGGGCAAGTTTCTCTGCACCCCCTCTGACACTCACACTTATATACATACATATATATATATATATATATATATATATATATATATATATATATATATATATATACACACCAATGCTGAAATTACCATATCTTAGAGAAAAGGGAATGTTTTGAGAAATATCAGTCTCTGACATAGTATATGTTAAATATGGACTCCGGCCATTCAGTCTCCATGTTTCTACCATGGAAAGTCTTTTTGCCAAATTTAATCTGTTTAATCTAGAAAAAAATCTCCAGTGATAGCGATGATGTTTTACCCACAGGAACCATTTGACTTCTCAAAACACTTTTGCTAGCCTGCCTAGAGACAGAAGAACACAGTATTTTGTGTGCTGACTAAATTAGATGCAGGAACAGAGGAAATCCAGGTGAATACATTTCTGTATGAAATAAGCCATGAAAATGAGGCCATATGCAGTTTGTTTTCATTTGCAGAGACTAGGGTGTTACATATGAGTCAGTAATTAGTAAAAACAGTGAGCATATTGTGCTAAGAATTATAACACATGAAAGGGCATATTTCCACAAATGTGTACATGCAAGTGATGAATATGCTGAAGAGTTTTTGAGGCAACTATATGAGCTAGCTGAAAATTGGGTTCAATGCCACAAAAAAAAAAAAACAAAAAAAAACAAATAAGAGACAGAATTGTGACTGGGCAGGCTGATGTAAAAGTGTCTCAACACCTTGAAGTTAATTTAACTTTAGACAAGGCAATACAAATCACCAGAGAGACAGAATTGGTTAAAAGGTAAAATGCTAATTTAAACATGGCAAATAATGTGTGTGAGGTGCAAATTTCATAAAATAAACAGTTCTGGTCAAACTAAATGAAGCAGAGAGTGACAGTAAGCTTGGCATATGCACAAGGTATGCCTATTACCATAATGAGCCAGAATAGAAGGTGCAATAGATATAACAGGGTGGAATATTTTGTTGTAGTATGCAAAACAAAGCCAATTAAACAGGTTGCTTCTGCAAAGGAGACTAAAAATAATGTGTGGAAAGCATTGTTCCTGTAGTCAGACACTACTGTATCTGATGTTGAAGCAGGCTGGCAAGTTAAATTTCCTATTCTTGGAATTTCATTGAATTTTGAGAATGAGACAAGGACTGATGCTTTTGTGATATCATATGCTACACAGAGAAATTTACTGAAAAATCTCCAGTAGCATAAAGCAAAGACTGAAATTCATAGTCCTGTAGATATACTCAGACGCACTAGCAGATTTCTAGTCATGTTTGAGTGGAAGGGGCTCAAGTCTCAAGTTCTGGTTTATGTGCAGAATGGTCCATACATAAATACGCTGCTCAGCATTGCTGTGGAACACACACTGGGCTTAACTGCCAGAAAAAATGAAGTCAGTGTAGCTGTGTTTAATGGAATTGTGCTGGTTGATTGTGAACCAGTAAAAATGAAGTTAAAACTGATTGCTGTTCCATATGTCTTAACCACGCCCAGGAAGGTGCAGTCTCCTATGTTGTTAAAGGCAGAGGCAGAAATAAAATGAATGGAAAGCCTTGACATAATTAAAAGTATAACTGAAGTGACTTTAGAGTGGTGTGCTCCTATGGTCACAATAAGTAGGAAGTATGCTTGTGTATGAATATGTGTTGATTTGAAAAGCTTGATAATACAGATGTACATGAAAACTTGCCTACACTAGAAGACATAACACCAAAACCTTTTTTATGCTAAAGCATTTTCTATGCTTTATGCTTCTAGTGAATTCAGGTAAATACCTTTAGATATTGAAAGTCAAAAGCTAGCAGCCCTCATTACCCCCTACATAAACGTTTTGTTTTAAAAGTTTGCCATTTCATATAACCTCAGCACCTGAAATCTTTATGCATAAAGTGACTGATTTTCTCAGCTGTCTAGATGGTGGTGTTGATATTATGAATTGCATCATAGAATTTGGTTCTTAGAAAAAAGTATGATTCAAGGTTGGAGGAAGTGCTGAACACTATTAAAAATTCTGGTTTAAAGCTAAACCAAGACAAATGCTACCTTAGTATAACAGAGCATCAGTTTGAGCTTCACATAAATACTAGTGGTATCAGACTAGAAGTAAGCAAGATC
This sequence comes from Protopterus annectens, assembly GCF_019279795.1. Lineage (NCBI taxonomy): Eukaryota > Metazoa > Chordata > Ceratodontiformes > Protopteridae > Protopterus > Protopterus annectens. Next base: position 772,513,193 of record NC_056730.1, on the reverse strand, counting down.
AGAGAAATAATCCAGTTACAAGGTATGTTCTATGTAACTGAGTTAAGATAGCCCCTTAATCAACTATATGTGCAAGTTTGTACCAAATGTTTTGACAGTGCTTCATCCTTTAACTGAATTATCAAAGAAAAATGTGCCCTGGTTACAGGAACATGCTCAAGCATTCTGTTAAGTAAAGGAAATATGAACTACAGCTCCTGCAGTAGCATCCTGTGACATCACTAAACTGACAATAGTGAGGGCAGATGTTAGTAGTTATGACCTAGGTTCAGTCATAGCCGGCCTTAGGCATACGCCAACTAGGCTGCCGCCTAGGGTGCCACTCTAGCAGGGGTGCTTTTCCAGTGTTTATTTGGTGTAGTGGTGGTGCTGCGGTAGTGTTGTCGCCTCAAAGTAAGATGCTGTCCAATTTGATTCTTAGCTAGAGCATCTTCTGCGTGGAGGCATGCATGAATGGGCATACCTTCGTTGAAGGTTGTGTGTCAGGGCTGGTAACTCGGCACGTAAAAATCAACTATGAATAATTAGCGGACCGGAGTTCCGCTGTGGTGACCCCTAACTGGGAAAAGCCAAAAGATGCAAACATTTGGTGTAGGTAGACCAGGATGGGGGCACCAGGTGGTGTGTTAGGGGGCGCCATGGAGCCCTTTTGCCTAGGGCACCAGTTGACCTAAGGCCGCTCCTGGGTTCAGTATCATGCCAAATGGATGAACAAGTGTTACATTTGTTTATTTATTTATATTTGCTTACTGGGATAGTGCACTGATTAATACTGCCCAATTTCAGGTTCAGCCTGGGTAAAATACAAAACATTTCACAAACAAAAAAATACAGAAATGAAAGCAATAACAGAATACTTCAGACTAATTACATAGAACAAAAAGAACTGTATGTCTACATTCTGGTGAACAGGCACAATGTAATATACAATTAAGTAGCGTGTAATGTACAATATATACATTAGCTTCTGAACTGGGTCAATCTTCAGTGAATCTTGAAAGAGAAAAAGAGATTCGGAAAAGAGTTAGGTTAGTTGATATGTCCTGTGCTGAAGCAGGAGCATTTAGTTTGGATGAAGAAGTGCTTTCTGTGTTGCATTCTGAGTTTGGAATAAGTGCTGATTTCCTTAATGTCGATGGGCACAGCTTGCCCAAGAGTAGGTGACTGAGAGAGGAAAACGTGTAGTGCTGTGTAGTTTGGCTCTAGGGTAATGAGAATTGGTGTGGCTTATAAGTGGTGTCTCAGTATGTATGTTGAGGTTTTTTTCTTGAAGTCTAGCTGCAAGGGGAATAAATGTGTGGAACTGGAGTAGTATGAGGAGCTGGAATCTTAAAAGTAGGTTAGATCTTTGTTTCATGGGTAGCCATTTGACTTTTTCTAGGGTAATAGAGTGACACTCACAGATAGGTGAGTTTGTAACAAATCAGCAGATGCTGTTACAGACAGTGTGTGGCAATGCTTTTCTTGGAGGCAGGAGCTAAAATTGGGAGCCCATATTCAGGTTGAGAAAGGATAATTCCTTTTCCATTTGCTGCTCTGACTGATTGGGATAGAAAAGGGGAGATCTTCTTGGCCCAGAAGAGGAGGGAATTTATATTGGCTCTCACTTTATTTATGTGAAAATGGAAGTTTAGTGACTGATCAAGCCATCAAGCCATAGTTCTACAAATTTGAAGGTGGAGGTTGTCTCTATGGAATGGTTGTTGCCATTGTAACAGATAAGCACAGACTGAAAAAGAGTGCCTTAGAAATGTGTGGACTTGTGAGCAATACGTCAGAAACCTATTATAGCCTCTGATTTTCCAACTTCAAACTGATCACAAACCATTAGTTCCCTTAATAAAATCATACAACTTAGAAGAAATGCTATCTTCTTTTGACTTTACCTGGTTAAGAGTCACCTGTCTGCTCATGATTGGCAGTGAAGTTTTACAGTATCAAGTTGCCAACCCAGCACCCAACCTTCCACTGAAGGAACACACACTCACACCTAGGGCCAATTTAGAGTGTCCAATCCACCTACAGCATGTCTTTGGGATGAAACTGGATCACCTGGAGGAAACCCACGTGACCACAGGGAGGACATGCAGACTCTGCACAGAAGGCACCCCAGTCAAGAATTGAACCAGAGAACCTCTTGCTATGAGGTGGCAATGCTAACCACTGCACCACCATGGCTGCCCTTAGAAGAAATGCCATCAAGGTGCCCAAATGATACTGACAAGGTTTAATGCCAGAGTAAACCATGCACATGGAAAAGAAGCAGTTGTTGTAGATGAGTTATCCAGAAAGCCTAAATCTGACCAATAGGTTCTCACATAGGTCTGTACCAGGCTAACTGCCCTTATGGGCCATTTTAAGCCTAGCCAATTACCCCATGTGAGAATCAAACCCTGCACCTTGTCTCTACAAGATAAACACCTTAGCCATTATGCCATTATGCCATCCTGCCACCCTCACTGTCAAATACTGAGGGAGACACTGCTGGCTATGTAAAAGCATAATGATGATTAGACCAATTACTATCAAGTGCTGAAGTAAAACCACAAAAAAAAAAAAACAATCCAAAAGGAAAAGAGTGGAAGGACAAACTTGGAAGGTCTCCATCGATTATTTATAGAAAAGGAAAAAATATGACGATGTTATTGGTAACCTATGCCACTACCTTAGTAAGATCCCCCGGAACATTTAAATGTAAAAACTGTAACTACTGTAAATATATAGCAACAGGAACTAACGTTAAAGTGAATAACAGAACTTTTAAAACAGAAGGGAGATACAACTGTAATTCAAAATCAGTTGTTTATTTGGCTCAGTGTAAGGTGTGTCCTGTGTTTTAAGTAGGAAAAACTGATAGAAAATTAAGAGAGAGAATATATGAACATATATATAGTATTAGAAGGAATAGAAATGAAAATGCACCGGCCAAACATTGTGGAGGTTTTCCAACACACTCCTTTGTGTTCCGGGTACGGGATCAAGTTGTGGTGAATTGGAAGGGGGGCCTTTTTTCACTCTGGTTGGAGCAACAGGAACGTCTTTGGCAGTTGAGACTAGACTCTAGTGGAGACCCTGATCTTAATGAAACAATATCTCTTACTTGTATTTTGAAACTAAAAAAACTTGGGTAGATAAAATAGAAACATAACCCTTTTTGTTCTAGTGCAAGGTTTTTTTTAACTTTTAGCTTTTTAAAAAAAAACACTCGAGTGTGAGTTTTTAAATAATAGAAGTACTGTATGAACATTCACAGTTTATATGTAATTAAGTGTGGATAAATAGTTTTAGTTCTATATGTTGGTGAATATAAAACTCTTACACAATTTACAAACTAAGTAAGATTGCTGCTCTTGGTTAATAGGTTCCATTATTATGTTTTATTATAAGTTTTATTATTAGTTAAGCTTTTAAACTTTAAAAAAAAGTTTTTATTTTAGTCTGGTACTGGTTTTTACAGTTTGACTAATTAATCAATGTATTAATTCATTAATTAATTAACCTGTATTGATAGAGTGGCTTTGGTGTACGTTGTTTGTCTGAGGAAGTCTGGGTATTATTCCAGACGAAAAGCGCTTTACAATAAACTTTGAGTGGTCCGAGTGTATCCAACTGTCTTCTTTTGAATTACTATCAAGAAACTAGAAAAGCTTAAATAGACTACTAAAATGATTGAGATTTGCAAACTGTTATCCAAAATGTGTTTAATGGATGGCCAAATCATTGCACTCAAACCAAACAACTCATGCATAGATAGTATACAGAGAGCAACTTTCATAATATGATGGCATGCTTTCATATCAATATATAATCAAAGTACTCTTACCTTAATGGGCAAAAGTGCTAGATCAAATACATGTGTCATCAAGGTCTTAACAAATATTAAGAAAACGCCAGGATGTCAGTGTGGTGGTCAAAGATTAACAACAACATTGTCAGTCTAGTATCAAAGTGTCAATTCTGCATTCTGCTTAAACCATGGCAAAGACATGAGACACTAAGTCATTTAAAGGCAAAGCCTAATACTAGCAATGACTAGCCAACAAGTAATAGTCAAATTCAAGACAATGCTTTCTATATATGGTTTAGCCATTGAGGTATTTACAAACAATGGTCCACCATTTATGAAAGGTCGGTTTTCATTAGTTTGTTGCTGACTGTGATGTCACCCATACTACATCACATCATCACTACCTGTAATCAAATGGCAAAGCTGGGACAGCAATACCTCTCAACTGTACTGATTTTCACAGAATGACAAGCTTTTGGTCTCATATTTTTGGTCCATTTTTTTTCATATATGTGTGGTTTTCTGGCAGATTAGTGGTAAATTACAGATTGCATTTAGAAAATAATGACAGATGTTTGAGTTTCAGACTTCATATCCTTCAGAAAATTCATGCTAATGCAAAAACTGTTATGCTATCAACTTTCTAGGTTTGTAAGAGCAATGTTTAAAATTTGCCCATATTTCTGGGCCTTTGTCCCACTTTTATTTATGGCTTGGTCCAGATTTCTTGATCTAAGAGGTTGAGAAGTATGACTTAGACAGTCATATCTTCACAAACCTGTCATGGCATACTGAGTTACTCTACACAGTGTCAATGCAGTTTGCCCTTCACAGCTAACTCTTGGAAGACAAATACAAAATGACATGACTGTGTTAGAGTCAAAACTTGAGCTTTGAATTATTTTGTATACTAAAGTAAAAAAAAAAAAAAGCCAAAGCTTAACATGAAAAGTTTTATTATCAATGTCATTCTGCATACTGTCCTACAAGTAGGTCAAGCTGTCAACTTAAAGTTCGGGAGAGGAGGGTAGGGGAGAAACATGACACATCAGGGTATAGAAAACTACAAGACCATCTTCCCATGTAGTGCAAACTAAAGATGGTACAACATTTTGACAAAACAAATGACATATCTGTTTGGTTCCTGATGAGTGCCAACCTGAATGCAATGTTCCAGAAAACCCCTCAAACCAGTCTGAGTTAAGAATAACCTGATCAATGACTGGCAGACCTGTTCCTCAACAGAATATTTAAGACAAGGGTGAAAGTCTGAGTTCAACTATTTATTTATTTTATTTTACATTTGTTTACCGGGGAGGTCCGACTGGACAGAACTGTCCATTTTCAGCGGAGGCCCAGGGAGAAAAGCTCCAGAACAATTGTTAACATACTATACATAGGACATTTACATGAGCATTGTAGTTTACACATTCACTTATACAAATATAGCAGATAATATAACATGATTGAATAATATATTTACATAAGCACAGAGATTTAGACATACAATTAAAAGTATAGCAGGTAGTAACATATGATGGTTGTTCATACAGTATGTTTAGTACAGATAATCTTGAAGATGTACTGAAGATAAGACAAGAAAGGAAAACTAAAAAAGGAGGAGAATATAGACAAGTTCATATGAGGTGCATTGACATTTTAAGGAAAGGCTTTTCAGCTTAGTCTATGAGATAGTTAATGGGTATAGATGGGACAGTGGGGAGTAGGCGGCAGTGAGTTGATAAGTAACGTCTGATAATATATAGTGCATCTGTGGGAGTTTTAAAGACGAGGTTGGATAGTGGGTAGGGGACAGGAGTTACAATATGTCAGCCAGGTGCTAGGCAGTTACAAGTAACGTGTGATAATATATAGTGCATCTGTAGGGGTTTTAAAGAGGTTGGATATTGGGTAGGGGAAAGGAGTTAGAATGTCAGCCAGGTGCTAGGCAGTTACAAGTAACGTGTGACAATATATAGTGCCTCTGTGGGAGTTTTAAAGAGGAGGTTGGACAGTGGGTAGGGGAAAGGAGTTAGAATATGTCAGCCAGGTGCTAGGCAGTTGAAGTAATGTGTGATAATATATAGTGCATCTGTTGGAGTTTTAAAGAGGAGGTTGGATAGTGGGTAGGGGAACGGAGTTAGAATATGTCAGCCAGGTGCTAGGCAGTTACAGGTAATGTGTGATAATATATAGTACATCTGTGGGAGTTTTAAAGAGGAGGTTGGATAGAGGGTAGGAGAAAGGAGTTAGAATATGTCAGCCAGGTGCTAGGCAGTTACAAGTAATGTGTAATAATATATAGTGCATCTGTGGGAGTTTTAAAGAGGTTGGATAGTGGGTAGGGGAAAGGAGTTAGAATATGTCAGCCAGGTGCTAGGCAGTTACAAGTAACATGTGATAATATATAGTGCATCTATGGGAGTTTTAAAGAGGAGGTTGGATAGTAGGTAGGGGAAAGATTTTAGAATATGTCAGCCAGGTGCTAGGCAGTTACAAGTAATGTGTGATAATACATAGTGCATCTCTGGGAGTTTTAAAGAAGAGGTTGGATAGTGGTTAGGGGAAAGGAGTTAGAATATGACAGCCAGGTGCTATGCAGTTGCATGTCCAGGAGTTGTTTAGGTGGGAAATAAGCTTTTTTTTGAAGATGGTTTTATTAGGTTGCACCATGATTTGTGGTTATAGGGAGTTCCAAGTCTTGGCAATGTTGCTAGAATACAGGGAGTCACCAGAGCTAAAATGGCTTTTGGAGATTGCGATTAGTGCCTTGTTAGTGGATCTAAGTTCTCGGTTATTGGAGTAGAGAATGATCAGGTCTGGTAAGGCTGGAGTTTTCTCAGGTTGGTACAGTATTTGTTGAGCTAGAAGAAGTTGTTTTATAGCTAAGGTGATAGGGAGTTCCAGCCAGGAAAGCTGTTTTAGGGCCGGACAGTGGTGGGTGCGGTAGGAGGAGTTTGTGACGAATTTTGCTATTTTTTGTAGCATACTGATAGCTTGTTTAAATTGCTCTTGTTTGGATTAATTAGGACAGGAGAAGCATACAGTAAGGTAGAGGTAAGATGTACAAGCTAGGGTAACTTTACTGTTGCTGGTTAGGAAGTGTTTACATCTGTAAAGAGTACCTAGTTTTTTGTTGATTTTGGTTATTGTATGAGCTGTGTATTTGTCAAATTTCATATTATTGTCAATAATGACCCCTAGTAATTTGTTTTGTGTGATGGGGTATTATCTGATGCAGAAATAGAGAATGGGGGAGTAGGTGCTGCTGCTTTGGAAGGATGAAAGATCACAAGTGAGTGAAAACTCTCAACATGGGTTTAGACCATACCATAGTACCTCCACTGCCCTTCTCTCCTTCACTAACATCATAAATCAAAACCAAAACAATAATAAACTTTCCTCATCCATCTTGTTAGACCTTTCCAAGGCCTTCGACATGGTAAATCACAAACTACTTATACAAATACTGAAATCTATTTCCTTAGACACCCAGGCTATCCATTGGTTCCAATCGGACCTGAGTGATAGGCAACTGGCAGTCCTATGGAAGGATAACCTATACACCCTTCTACCTATCACTCTTGGAGTCCCTCAGGACTCCATCTTAGGACCCCTCTTATTTTCTATATTTATTAACAACCTGCATAAGGTCCTCCTGGATGCTGCCTGCATTCAATACGTAGATGACTCAACTCTTAAATGCTCAGCCACATCCCCAACAGAGTTTCAGTCTATATCCCAAAATGCTTTTAATACAGTTGAGAATTGGCTTCTTAATCTCTGTCTCATATTAAATCCCAACAAAACTAAGTTGCTGCTGTTCTCCCCATCTCAAAGATCCACCTGACTAACCTTCACCATAAAATTTAACAATGGCACTATTATTTCTCCAGATCTCTCGACCAAGTTCCTAGGTGTAATAGTTGACAATAACCTGAAGTTTGACTTGCATATTAATCATACAATTAAAACAGTTAATAAAAACTTGGTTCTCTCTACAAGATTAAACCCTTCCTAACTCCCCTAGCTAGGACTGTTATTGCCCCCACTCACCTACTTTCTACCCTCCTCATTGTCTCCCCCTTAAGACTCTCTAAAGCCCAAAAACACTCCTGTTCTTAAAAGCCTTATCACCCCGCTACCAGAACCTCATGTCTCTCCGATCCACCAACAAACTGTTATTTTACACTTTAAAAACTAATGACTCATTTGGGGAAGCTCTGTTTGCCACATTTTTCTAAATATTCTGAACAACCATGTAATACAGACAGAACTCCTTAACCTCATATGAAAGCTCTCAGCTAAATGAATAAAATGCTGCTGAAAGTATGCATGTAACTTGAGTGGTTGCTGAAATATTGTAAGTTGTTTACAAAATATTGCAGATGTAATAGTTACTATGTGTACTGTGTCTTATAAAATTCATTTTAAGACCTAGAACCTAAAGAATAATACCACTATAAAAATAGTTTGTGCTGAAGGGTTTGCAATTTATACTTCTTTCATAACCACTAAGGTTCCTGAGATATGAACATTTGTTTGAAATGTGAGGACATAATTTGATTCTGTCAAAAGGCTTAGGCTCCGCCCATTGGTAGTTACAGTGCAAACTTCCTGAGCTCCACTGAATTGAATTACTAACCTTAACTCACTAAATGAGTTATTACTAACCTTAACTCACTAAAATGAGTTATATTGTTGCTAAGTAAGGACTGTAAAGTTTCTGTATATCTTTCTAACTTCAGTTAATATGCTATAGCTGTAAGCCTGATTTATACGTAAGTGCAAGTTTCACTTGTTCTACTAAGATTATTTGTGGAATCACAATGGGAAGTTTAAAATGTATGTGTAGACCCCAACTTCCAAGGATATAGCTAAGATGTTCATAAACTAGCATTCTTTCCTGGTTTACAAATAGATAAATCAAATTAATAAATTTATAGATAAATCAACTTAATGCATTTTTCACTGGCCAGGTCCTCCTATGCCCAAGCCCACTCATAACAAAATCACTTTCTCCCCATTCACTGTTCTATCCCTCTGTGTCAAGGAGGCAGTGCATCTGAAGATTTGTAAGAGCATGCCATACCTGCACAAGAATGACACTCTGCCCTTCTACTCCTAGTTAAATTACTTATTTCTAGAATTGCATTTTGTTCTGAAACAGGCCACAGAAAGTAATAAAAAAAATCAAATTAAGCTATAAATTTGTAAAAGCTTTTTATCAGAGTACACTGTATTGCTAAAGCAGAAACAAGAAATAATGCATATAATACAATTAATGTGTCTTTTATCACCTTAACCTTTCATATGACATATGGGTATTGATGAATGACTACAGTAAAACCCAAACACATCAGAAAATTAGAAAAGTAAGAAAAGTGTTATTAGAAAAGTGTTCAGACTATCATGTGTCTCTTACTACAACAACTGGAAAGGCCGCAGAAATACCTCACAAAGAGGATTACTGGCCTCAAACAGATGCCCTATGCAGACCATCTAAAAAAACTTCAGTTTTACTCTGTCGCAAATCGCCTAGTCAGAGGCGATCTCTGCCTAACATATAAAGCTATGGCAAACCCAGAGCTGCTGGGCATACTACACTTAAAGAAATCACAATCCCTCCGAGCTACATGCTCTAGGGACCTAAACCTTGTCACCACAATAAACAGAACATGCTGGAGGGTAGATTCCTGTCCCAGAGACTTCCTATACTCTGGAACAAACTACCTATCTATATCAAACAAAGCTCCTCATTAGCACTCTTCAAGAAAAATCTTAATAATTGGATGGGAAATAAGAAATTCACCCCAGGGATCACCTCGGTGGCTCTGCTCAACAGGGGCACTGGAAAATAATTTTCTTGAGTGCCGAAAGCCAGGGTACCTTTTTGGCTAGGCCTATATAGGCCCTAGGGCCAATAGCCTACTACCTATGTATGAACCTGTGAACCTATGAACATTATATATTACTAGCCATATTAGTAGTGTGTAGATGTAACAGCTAAAACACTTCTTTGCAACCAGTACAGAAACCTGATAAAAAGGCATATGATACCCATCTTGGTTACTACAAAGGCAGAAGACAGCAGGCACTTGGAAAATGCAGGATGCTTGAATGAGATACAGTATTAAAGATTTCTCAGCAGGTTTGGTATCTGGTGGGAATCAGGCCAAATGTTATAATCTAAATACTACCTAAAGAGTACATATGATAGCTCAAGCTCAACAAAATGATGCCACCTGTGACTGGGATCAAGATTCTTGAAAAGCTTTAGCTCATTATGTCAAAAATAAAGCTTGTTCAAACCCATTTGGCTGTGATATATAGCTGAACCACTGAAGAAAAACAATTCTTGCATTGCTCTCACTAGCTATTATATACAACTCATCCCTTCATTCTACTGGTATTGAAAAGGCTTCAATGAGTTTGCCTTTGATAATCAACTGTACTGTATTGTGTTTTATGTGTATGTTAGCACACAGGATGGAAGCTTGACATGTATCGGTTAAGACACAGGTATGTATTCCTGCTTAAGTAAGACATTTATTAATCAAAAAGATTAAAGTGATCTATAACAAAAAGTATTAGATGTCAGATTGCAATAAATCAGTTTATTCTGCTGCATCCTCATTGTGGAAATCTTCCTTCAATAAACTACCTCCAGGTTACATACGCTCTTTCTGTAACAGCTGTTTGATGTGCAGGTAGTATACATTAATTCAGTGGTGTGAGGCTAAACCACACCATTGACAGAGGTGTACAGGATGCAGTCAGTCTTTAAGCTTCTATTAAAGTTACAGCAGTATCTCAGATGGCAAGTTTATGATGAAATACAAATGAACAGTTCTGCATAAGCAGGGCTTGCATATTAAGCATTCACCCATGAATCATCTGTTTATACCTTATCAGTGAACACTAGAAGAACAAAGTTCAGAGTTAGTGCTACAGACAAACAATTTTTCTGGTCATTGTTGGTGTCTGGTGGTGTCACCATGATAACTGATGTCTTCCAGTTATCCAAATCTAAATTCAGCATATCAGATCTTAGTGGCATTACAGGTATAATTAAACGGTCTAGCCTGCAGTCCATTGGAGATGGGACATGGGTCTGGCAATTTAATAAAGCCAGAGTTCAAATCAAAATACCCTAAAAGCAGACTTCTGCAACTTGGAGTATTTCACCAAACACATAAGCTATTGCTGACAGGTTTCACATGTCCTAGACACAGACATTCTGCATATTTATAACAGAACAGCTGTGCTGGCCCTCAGGTTGTCTACATGTTTATAACACAGCAGCTGAGCTGGTTCTTAGGTTAGAAACCATTTTTATATAGATTGATTACTATGCTTCTTGCATATTTCCCTACTCTCTGTGTTTACTCTCTAAATATTATATATAAACTAAAGTGTGTGTCATGCGTAGAAGAAACCAGCATTTAATCCAGTAAACAGAATAATGTGGAGGTACTTTTCTTTCAGCCTAACCAGTACTGCACACCAAGAGTTTCTGCAACTTGAATTTATACTCCCTGTGGGTGAGAAGAGGGATAACACAGTGTAAAGTAGTTTTGAAGTCACACATGTAGTTTAGAAGTCAGAAGGAAAATAATTTTCTTTGGTGGTGAAAGCCAGGGAACCTCGTTTGGCTAGGCTTATATAGGCCCTAGGGCTGATAGCCTAGTACATACCTATGATCCTAAGTGCCATTAGCTGCACAATCATGGTTGTAATGAATGTTATCTGTTCTCTATTTGCCTTTTTTATTTATTTTTAAATTGTAATGCATAATTCCAAAAAACAACAATAATCTTACCAATCATTTCCACCCCCTCCTTCAGCTGAAAATTAGAAATCATAACTGTTATCATAATTCAGTCATAATTTAAATCAGTATTTTCACACAATAAAAATAAACTATTGGAGCCATTTCTGAAAAGGAAATTCCATATTTGGGGCTATCACTTGATTCCAGAATTCTAAAATAATTATCTCACTATCTAAACTTGCTAATATAATTTTGCAAAATTATATTGAAAAAATAGATAATGCTCCTAAAATCCAAAAGACACATGAAAATGAAAGTACAATTTAAGACCAGTCAAAGAAATAACTAATTTATTAATTTGTCCCCATCACAAAGAAATCCTACTAACCATGTTTCCAAGAACATATCTTAAAACTTGCCAATAGTATAGAGTCAGACAAACACACAAATCATTTTTGATGAATTATCTTGTTATTGTTCAAAAAGAGAAAGTGTTTCCTGATTTCCTGACCAAATTTCACATAGTAGTATAAATACCACCTCAGGCCTCCCCTGAAAAGAGGCCAGTAGCCTAATTACACTAACCCAGTCAACAAATGATAATTAAAATAAACAAATGTATTATGACTTTATATTTCTTCAACAGCTTTAATAAATCTGAAGATACCAAGTTAACTCATTACTCCAAGCTCCATTTATACAACATTCTGTCACAAACGTTTAGGTTCATATCCTTGATGGAATGATACACATACTTCAGTTTTCCCTTTTCCATCCCAGAAAGGTTGAACTACAAAAATACTGTGAACTATAAAAATGGAATAAAGTTTGGCTACTTTGTATCTAATCATCAAGTCATAGAGAGGAGTATAATCATGAATGTCTCCCTTTAATTTTGCAATATTCAGGAATCTCTTAACTTCTCAAAAGTATGGACCATCTAATAATACTAGGAAGCAAACACTTATCAGAAGATCAAACCAAGAGAATTGTAATTTTGTAAGTAAAGTACTGTACTTTAAAATATGTTTCTATAGACTCTTTGTATCACCAGGTACATTTTCACTGCCAATCTAAATGTATAGCCTTTGAATAAGGGTCTGGAAAGCATTTGATCCTCTTGTAATAATAATTCAGTGAATGTCTGTTATGTGTTCTGCAGTACTTTCAGCTACATCCTCTTCAGCAAAGCAATTTCCTAACATATCAGCTACATACATGCATGCATGCATACATGCATACATACATACATACATAGATAAATACATACATACATGCACAGCTGGTGCTGCATCATTGGCTTCTCCATATAATGTCATGCCTGCTACTAGTCAGAAATTAAATATTAGGTTAGTCCTTCCATGTTTACATCTGTGATTTCTTTGCTGCAGAACAGGAAGGCCTCATCTTTTTCCAAATGGGTGTTACATATAATCCTGCTGAGTAGTCTGGCTTCAAGATTAACATTTGTATTACCTCTGCACCATTTAATTTTTCATGATCTTGTTGGATTTGGCTGAAGGCAGGCCCTGCCATGTGAATACTGATCACTGGACCTTCATGGCTCTCATTTGGCTTTGAATGATTTTTAAGAACAAATACAAATACAAATACACTCAAAAGCTGCAGTTTTGATTTAATGTTGTATTGTCCAAAATGGACTAAAATTAGACTATCAGACTTGTTTGTAAATATAACTTTGTTGTATAGTTTTTTTACCAGTCTTTGGTAGAATGCATACAAAGCACAGTAGGGTAAATAATATTCTACATCTGTAAGCTGGGCACTGAAGCTGGTCCAGCTGAGGTTTTTGTTTATGTTTTTGTGCCTAACATGACAGTAGGCCCATTGCAATGTGAATATTCTCTGTGAACTTCTAGTGCTCACTTTCTGTACATTGTATAGTGTCAAAGTCTGCTAGTACAATTTTTACCAGCTAAGTAAAACCTGCTACTCCAGTATTAGGATCAGCTGGTTGTACCATGTTACTCTGACTCTCATTGTATTGGGTGCAGTCTTCAGCCTAGGGAGTTTATGCTACAATGAAAATAGCATAATGCAGCTGTTACACCATAAGGAACTGTTGTATACTTTTATCAATGAGGACATTTCGTACAGCAACAATTGCATATAATCCAGCAATGATCTCACATTAAAAAAAAATAAAAAGTTTAAGAATATTCCCAGGTAATTTTCAAAATGCTACATGTGTATATAACAGTTTCTAAAATCTTAATAAGGCTAATCAAGAGTGTGTATATTGCTCCTTTAACATTAAATCTCTCACCAAACCATCTAAGGAAGTTCTGATGTCCATCAGTTTATTCATAAACCACAAAAAACTGGATAGTTTGTTCCAATGAGAAAATATAAAGATTTAAAATTAAGATTAGGTAGGTTGAAAATTAATAAGAGACCTTGGAATGTAGTTCCAGTCTGATGATAGTTAATAGTTAAAAACAACAGTTTTACATCATATATTTTTCTTTTCAGGGTATTGGAACTTTCTGAAACTGTGCTCCACTTATAGCTGTCCCTAGTCTCTTCCTAGTTTGTCACCGCATAAGCTTTTATTTTTCCACTTGAAAACATCATCTTTTTTTTTTACTTTTTTGTCTCAGCCTGATCTGAGTCCAGTCCTAGCTGTCATATTTCCCAAGTAGTTTCTAGTTTGTGTTCCATACATCCCCCTGTTCTTTACTGTCCGTTTCCCATATTTCTTTTACATTTTTATATACCCATAATATTCGGTTCATTCTAACTCTTTTCTTATAACATTTCCAGCATTTATTATTTACCATTTTCTTCTCCTGTCTCACTCTTAGTGTCATGTAGAACCATCTATGCAAGAGGTAAAATTGTATACCCCATGCTTTCTGGAGGACTCTGGCATGGCTTCCTCATCTCCTTCGGCATTCTCTGCTATTTTCCTGGCTTCCTCATCTCCTTAGATCTAGCCTGTTCTTTCCTGTTCATCAGTTAGTTTTCAGTTTGCTTGTTCCTCTTGTTTCTTCTTTACATCCTTGCCTATCAGTCCACCTGCTGTTCGCCCAGTATTCCATAAATGTTTGTAAATAATTCTCTTTCTCCTCTCCCATTGGATGTTTTCCTCCTGATGTTTCTCTCTATGGCTTAAAGATTTCTAAACTTTCTGCTCTCCTTATACTCCATCTGACATCTATACTCATGCTTGTGAGTCTATTATGTGCACTTCTCTGCACATCTGACATATTTATCAGTCTGTTATGTGCACTTCTCTGCACTTCCTCTAACTAGTACCTGGTCCCCCCATACCCTGCCCCACTGGCTCATTATTCCCTCTTCTCTGCCTTTCTTGCCTGCTTTCTAATCGTCTGCCTGCCATACCACCCTTTGACAATCCTTGCTTTTCTGTAGGAATCCATTACTGCTTTCTTCTGGATACTTTAATGTAGGATTTTTTTCAAGACTGTCTTTATCCTGGCTAGCATTATTTCTCCTTCTAAAACCTGACACAAGTAATCTGTCTTTTACGTTCTCTTTATTTTTCCTTTCTCCCAGCAACTGATGGATGTTGAACTGTTTTTGTTTCTTTTCTTTTCTTTCTTTTTATTTTTTTTTTAATTTTTCCGGGGCTTCCCTCCTTATCTGCATCCATTCTAAGTATTCCTTTAGCTGTTCTCAGGAATCATATCAGATAAATCTATGATACTGTTTGGATTCTTTTGACAGATGCATCCCTACCTAGCATAAGAATATGCCTTAGAAGATACCCTGCACTATGATGTTTTCACATCTTACCATTATGTTTATTTTCTTACTCCAGTTTCTTAACAGATCTGAAACCTTTTCTTCTAGCTAGCTATAGTGCAGTTGCCTTGTTTGAGCACTGTTTTCCATATCTCTACATATATTCATCACTTGTTTCATTAATATCTTAGGCAGTTTTCTCTTTTCTCCTCTACGTTATCCCTAGTCATATCTATACTGTATTCTTTATATTTCATTCTATGACGTCTAGTTTTGAATGTCTCAGATGTATGCAATTATGTTTTACTGCTACTTTCATGTTCATAGGTTCATAGGTGTGTACTAGGCAAATGGTCCTGGAGCCTTTACAAGCCTAGCCCAAAAAAAATTGCCCAGGCACCGTGCCACCTACTGTTTGTTCACAGATCCCCTATCAAGTAGGGCAACTGGAGTGATCCCTGGGGTGAACTTTCTGTTACCCATCAACTCCTCTTGAAGAGGGCCAGCAAGATGTTCTGCTTGATATAAATGGGAAGCTTATTCCAGAGTATGGGCAGTCTTTGGGAAATGAACCTGTCCCTCCAGCATGTTCTGTTAATTGCGGTAATGAGGTTGTGATCTCTGGAGCATGTGGCATGGGGGGACTGGGATTTCTTTAGGTGTAGCATTTCAAGTAGGGCTGGACCAAACATGTTTTTGTAAGTCAAGCAGAGATCACCTCTAAGTAGATGATAAGAGACTGAGAATAGCTGAAGTGTTCTCACTTATAGGACTGTAGTCTCTAACAAATAAAAGGAAGCACATTTTTTGCTGTATATTTTTACTGAATTCTTCCAAAGCAGTGTTATAGAAAGGATGGGGCACTGAAAGTCTGAACATAGCAGACAGCTTGCAAACTATCACATTGTCTCTTGTTTTAATTGTAGTGTCTCTATTTTTAAGGTAGTTAAAATGTCTTTAGAAAGCAAAACAAGTAGACAGCTTGCAAGCTGTGTACATGTTTGCTTAGTTGACAGCTTATACAGTAAACTATCAAGTTTTTTTTTTAAACATGCAGCCGGGAGGATGGGGGGAATGGGTATAAAAATCTGTGTGCTGCCCAGGGCTTTGACTTCCTTCACTATGGCTCAGTTCAAAAGTACCCCGTATCTCCTTATCTTCCCCATACTTAGAATGTATGGTGCATTATTTTCATTGTACCCTTTTGGTGGTTACCTTGATATGTGCTGCAGAGTTGTTGTACATTGTTTTTATCCACATTGTGAAAAGTTCTTCCCTCCCCATCCTGTATGATTTTGCTTGGAATGCCTTATTTACATAAGCTACCGGCTGGTATTTTGTTTAATGTTTTGCCATCTGTATTTAAGAGGGATATTCACTTTAATATCCATATGTCCACATTATTGCCCTTTCATTGGGTATCAGTATTATCCCAGCTTCCCTCTTTACTTGGGTAAGTGTGTGGTCTCCTCACCTTTATTATAGTTGACTTCAGTCGGTCTTTTTTCAGTTCTTTCCTAACTATTTTATTAACACTCTGTAGGGTATCCATCTACTCCAGTAGCCTCGCCTCCTTTTTGCTTTGTTTGCCATCTCCTCTGAGACAGGCTTACCTACTTTTTCTTTGTACATTAGTGTCTTACCTCTCCGTCACATTCCTTTTATTTCTGTACAACCTTCTGGTGACTTGCATACACCCTCAAATAACATCTTGATTATTCCCCTGATTTCCCTTTTTATTTTACCTCTACCTCAGTCATTATTAGCCCTCACCAGAACTCTTTTTCTTCATCTGTCACTTTCTTAGATTATATTATGTCTTTCATTTCTATGGATTACAGAGTCATATGTTGATAGCAGATTACTACCCTGACGAGCCTAAGCATGTCAATCTCAGATTGCCCCAATTGTCTTTATTAGGTGGACATAATTTGCAGAGTGAGTCTATGGTCAACACCGACTACTCCTGTCCATGATGGACATGAGTGCCACCCATGGGGTGAATTTGTGGTCTCCTATCCATTTGTCTAGGTTGCACTTGGGTCAGTGAGGAGCTCTGCTTCATGTGAATTGGAAGTTTATTCCAGAGGAGCAGCAGCCTCTGGGAGATATATCTATCTCTCCAGCATGTTTTGTTATTGTCACAGTCTAGGTTAAGATCCCTAGAGTGAGTGACTCTTGTGTCATTACATTTGCGGATATGCATCATTTTTATCAGGGCAGGGTTGATGACTGCCCAGGAGGCCAAGCACAAGTCACCTCTAAGCAGCCAATATGATACAGAGTATGGTGATAGGGCTTTCAGTCTATCCACATATGTCTTGGTTTGGAGGCCCTGGATTTTTTTTTGCTGAGAAACCTCTGTTGCTCTCTAGCTGCTGCAGGTGTCTGGTGAGGTACATGCAAAAGGGAGCACTGTACTCTTTTAGTGGTCTGATGAGGGTTGAGTACAGTGGGGTTATAAAGTCCTTAGACCTGGATGCGATGCCCTTACTTATGAGTTGTGTAACTTGGAAGACTTTCCTTACCACTGTGGAAACTTGATGGTCAAAGTTCAGATTGCTATCTACCTGTGTTCCCAGGTCTCACACCACTGGGTTTGGATTTAGTGGGGGTGTTGTCAATACTGTAATTCGCAAGGAATTCCACTTTGCCAAAGGGCATAATAATGCATTTTTTAAGTTTAGTTTTAGACCGTGGCTTTGGCACCAATCATTTGTCTGTGTTAGCCCTTCCTGTAATACATTAACATTGTAGGGGGACTCAATGACTTCACCCAGTTTGCAATCATCAGTGAACTCGGTATGCCAAACGCTGTCTACTTTAGCCTGGACTTCCGACAATTAGATTCTGAACAGTAAAAGGCCCAGCACAGATTCTTGTGGTATGCCACTGGTAACAGGTCTACTGTTAGAGGTTGAGTCCAACTTTGACAGTATGTATTCTGTTGGTGAGCCAGTTGGATATCCATCTAGTGGCATAAAGGTTAATCCCCAGCTGGGAGAGTTTCTCAATGATACCTGCGAGGGTGATTGTGTCAAAAGCCTTGGCCAGGTCAAGATAGGAGGTATTCACTCTCTTACCTTCATCCAGGGCTTTGGTAACTTTTTCAAAAAAGTCTACTAGGTATAGTAAGCATGATCTACCTTTAATGAAGCCAGATTGGGCTGGGTCTAGAGATTGAAGGTTGCCTAAGTCCTTGTTGATAAGGTTTATAATGATTCTTTCCATGGCCTTACAGATGAGACTAGTTAGTCTTATGGGTCTATAGTTTCCAGGGTCATTAATGGCCCCCCTTTGTGCAAGGGGATTACTGTTGCTGTTCTCCACTCTGCAGGAACAAAGCCAGTTCTCAGGCTATGGTTAAAGAGAACACTATGTGGGTCTGCTAGGTACTGTTTTAGATTGCTTAGTAAGCAACCTGGGATGTTATCTAGTCCCATTGTGGCTGTGTTTTTAGCCTCGGAAAGTGCAGATATGATCCAATCTCAAGAGATACTAGGCAGAGGACTGGTGTCAGGTATGCTTTGGGGTGTGGCCAGTGTGGCCAGGGGGGGGTGAAGTTTGCACTAAATCAGTCAGCTAGCAGGCTGGCAACTTCTTCCAGTGCATTAGTGGTACCATCTACTACCAGTTTGGCACATAGCTGGGCACTCCTTTTTAGATTTTGGACACAGTTAAAGAATACCTTATGATTACCTTTACCTAGGGATGCTATTTTAGCCTTATAATTAGCTTTAGAGGTCATTATAAGATTTCTGATTTGCTTGTTCAAACTGCGGAGGGTATTCTTCCTCTGCTGAGTCAGGTCCCTCTTATTCTTAGACATAATTTTCTTCCTTTTGTTGTTTTACCTGTTTATACTTGAGGTCCACCAAGGTAGCTTGTTTTTTCAGGAGGACCTGGTTTTCATCTGGTCAGGTACAGCCAAGTCTATGCAGTTGCTTAAGTGTTTATACAGGGCATCTGAGTACACCTGTGCATAGGAATCATTGCTGCCTGTGATGTGGAGAGGGGTATAAAACATTTTATACCATCACTTAGCAGTCTGTAGCTTGGAAAAGTTTTTTAGCTACTGTTGGGATTTCATTTCTGATCGTTTCTTTGAACGAGACAGTTTTATACTCCAACCTTACCAAGGAAGGCATCACATGGGGGAGTGCAGTGATTCCCCATGTTAGTAAGCACTATGTCTAGGACATTTGAGCCCCTTGTGGGGGTGCAGACTATCTGTTTCAGAACATTTGAACTGTCAAAGTTCAGGAGCCCCTGAGCAAGCATGTTTGCACTCATGTATGTCACCCAGTTGATAGAAGTATAGTTGAAATCATCCATGACTAAGGTTTTGGGCAGTATGGCATGGGATTCCAGTAAGTGCAGGTAGGCGGTGTGCTTTTCTTGGTTCATGGTGTAGGACCTTTTGCTGGCAATGATGGAGTAGGATATTTTGCCTCTAGTTAGTTCGACATGGAGTAGTTCAACAGACTCATATTGTTTGATCAATCTTTAGGTGTACCTGGCATTAATTAAGATGGATACCCCTCCACCTTTGTTTTTTCACACTCATTTTAGGGTCTGAATGTGTGGAAGCATAATAACCTTGTATAGCCGAGTTGCTGTCCACTGCCTTGAACCATGGCTCAGTGACTACACAGACGTCAGCATCTTCCAAGGTGAGGAGTGCTTCCAGGGAGTGCAGCTTCATGTTTAGACTCCTAGCATTCTTCTTCCTACTCTGGTTTCCACTACATACAAATCCTTTTCTGTGTCTCTCTTGTTTACATTCTCTGTACCATTTTCAGTTCTTCATCTAAATTTGTGAGAATTTCTCTTGAATTTCTTCTTTACCTACATAACAGCATGATCACCCCCTAATGTTGGCATTGATCCTGCCCCGCCATTCACCATGCAATCTATTATTTTCTTTTCTTGCTAGTTTTCCTTTGCAATCTTATTAATCCCTTCCTTGAATCTCTAGACATTTTTCTCCATCCTTCACAAAAATCCATTTCATCTCCCATTCTCTTTTTCCTGGTCTCATTTTCTATTCTCATCATCATTTTAACAGGTACTTGGTCCAAGTTTGTCTGTCCTTTATCACTACTGTGTTTTTTTTCCTACATGCTACATCTTTTTCCTTATCAAAAATATTCAAGCATGCTGTCCTGGACACTTGTCTCTTCATGTGAAGATGAACATTCTTTCTCTTTTGCTTCTGCCATACATTGTATCTTGTAACACTTTTTGTACAGGTTCATAGATAAATATTTGCTAGCTGCCCTTGAGGGTCATCTTAACACTAGCCAGTTTTCCTTTTTGTGCTTGAATTAACCTATCCAATTTGGTTAGAAACTGGCTTTACCCATCCAATACTTGATAATTATATATTACTTCTAATGAGAATAACTGGGATCATACCCTAGAAAGATAAAGAAGATAGTCAGACACCCTTCATAAGGGATGCCAGCAACAACCTACACGCCAGTCCACAGAACATCAAAGGCAGATGAAAGGAATATTTCCAGCAGCTTCTGAATAAGGAAAACCTCATAGAAGCTGTCCTGTCCCAGACACAGCTTACAAAGAGAAAAGAAGAGGAACCCACCCTAGAAGAAGCAAGAATAGCACTAAGGAAAATGAAGTCAGGGAAAGCAGCAGGCTCAGATGAGGTTACAGCAGATATGATAAAGATGGTGGGTGAGCTAGGGGAGAAGTGGCTTCTAAAGGTACTCAAAGCAGTATGGAGAGAGGCATATCCGAGATTTCTGGAGAGTAAGCATACTCATTCCAGGAACAAAGGGAACAGCCACAGCTGTGGGCAGTACAGAGGCATCATACTCCTGTCACATTGCATGCAAGTTCTGGAGAGGGTGATTGATAAACTGATATGCAGAGTAGTAGAAATCAAGATGGGAGATGAGCAGTTCGGATTCAGATCAGGAAGCAACACAACTGACTCGATGTTTGCAGTGAGACAGATAGTTGAGAAGAAGCAAGAGATGATGATAGAGTCTAACTAGGCATTCCTAGACTTGGAGAAAATATATAAAAAGGTCCCAAGAAAGCTGATTTGGGCAGTACTGTGGTACTTTGAAGTCCCAGAAACGTTGTTAGAATTAATGCAAGCTATGTATAAGGACTCAAGTGTTCGGGCTCACAGAGGGGTTCCCAGTGGGAATTGGTGTGCACCACTGGTGTTCATACTGGTGATGAACTACATTAGCAAACAGGTTGGAGGGGGCGGATCTACAAAGTTCCTGTATGCAGATGATGTGGCATTACAGTTAAACTCTAAGCAAGAACTTCAGCAAAAGATAGGGGAATGGAATGCAAAACCAAAGAAATGTGGGATGAAACTAAGCACATATAAGACAGTGGTAATGGCAGAAAGTTGGGAAAATCAGAAAAAGCTGAGAATTGAGATAGAAGGAAAGATACTGGAACAGGTTAATAACTTCAGGTACCTGGGTGGGGTGGTTGAGGAGAAGGGAAGTCTGAAGGAAAAGGTCCCAGCTAGAATCAGAGGGACTCCAACCAACTGGCATGGAGTCTCCTATGTGCTAAACTACAGAAGAATGCCAAAGAAGCTGAAAAGTAAGGTGTACTAGACAGTGATGTGACCAGTACTACTGCATGGTACAGAAACCTGGGCAGTAAAGGCAGAGCAGTTGAGGAAGCTAGAGGTGATGGAAATAAAGTGCCTGAGAATGGTGGTAGGCTGCACCCTCTGGAACAGATGAAGAAATGAGGACATAAGAACAGAAGCCAAAGTAGCTCTAATTGCAGCAAAGATCAAAGAGAATAGATTATGGTGGTTCAGACACATGCAGAAAAGCAGAAGACAATCTGGTGAAGAATATTTGAGACATCAGGAAGAAGGTAAGAGGAAACAAGGATGTCCAGCAAAGACATGGATAGCTTGTGTGAGAGAAGATCTGTGACAATGAGTGTTGAAGAAGGCAGGAGTGTAGCATTGAATCAAGAGAGATGGTGACAGTTAATATGATACCCTGACCCCATGTAGAAAGTGGGAAAAAATGGGGTTGATGATGACATGCATGGGATAAAGCATTTATGAGCTGTGTATATTTAGTGTGTAAACATTTTCTGTCTCAAGCCCTATTTGTCTGTCCTTCCTTTACGGATAATCCACCTCCCTTCTTTGTTTACTGCTATTTACTCCTTCTAAGTTTTCAGTCCCTTCCTATATAATGATTATCCTCTTTACTTCAGTCTGTTTCACTTCCTAATCTTCAGTTTTGTCTCTTAAAGCAAACAAATTGTGCCCCTTTAATCTTGCACCTCTTAATAATTTGTTTCCTTTTGATATGGTTTGAGGTCCCCCACCCAAAGTTTAGAGTAACCACTTGGACCCCTCAGCCAGTTCATCATCTTCATTTCATCTCATTATCTGAGAGCTTCCTAAGCCCTCCTATTGTTTTTCAGAAATGAGCAAAAGTCTCTTCATATTACACAGGGATGTTCCATACTTTGTGAACAGCTGTGTCCTTCTTATGTCCTTAATGGCATAATAGGTCTCAACAACCACATACCTCATAGTTGCTTTAACAATAACTAGGACAATGCAGTTAATACATTTGCAACAGAGACCTTTTCTGAAGCATAACCCCCCATGGTATAATATTCTTTCTTTTTTTCCATTCCACTGTTAGCTTCTTAAATTCTAGACAGTGAACCTATATACTAGCAACGTGCAATAGAATTACTATAGGATTGTGTTTTTTGTTAATGAATGTTAACAGACTTCTGCAATTAGAGACTAGAATGGGATGGAATTTAGAGATGGCATGCTTTTGTAAAGCTACTCTTTATTAACAGTGTTAGATATTATGAATATAAGGCTAAAATTAATTCTGTTGTAAATATGCTGAAAGATAAAGCATAGAATAAAAAGTTTGCTTGAATATATGTATAGAGTTTAGCAATGGAAATGTGCATTCATACTGTATGTATAACAGACAGGCTTTTCTTCACAGCATCAAAAAGAAAAAGCCTAACAAAGCAATATTGGAAAGCAAGGATTACATGATTTTCTCATGTTTGCAGAACAAATATCTATTAACAGACATCCTTTTTTATAAATTCAGCAACATGTGATGTTTTTTCAATAGGAACAGCTTGTACAGATGTTTCCTTTCAGATTTCTGTTAATGGCATCCTCACATCAGCAAAGGTGCTTACAAGTAAATCACAAAAGGACAATAGAAAAGTCTAAAAACAGACATTATGTGACTTCCCACAGAAGGCCAAAAAAGATACCAAGAGGAAATAAAAATATATGTGCGTGACTAGCACTCTATATAACAATTGTAGTAATTCAGTTATGTGAGAAAGGGACAGAGAGAGGTACTTTGTAGAAGTCATTATTCATATCTGCAATAAAGGAAAACTTTGTAAATATATGCTACAATCTGACAGAAAGAGTATGTGTCATTTGTTATAAAATAAGTTATCTGTAACTGTGCTTATTTCTGAAAAATATATTTCATCAGTGTGCAATTTGAAAGGCTTGGTGCTTTAAACAGACTACAAATGGAGTCATGCAAAGTTCTGTGACTTTGATTTCAGCAGTAAACAGCACAGCAAGACTATGTGTCTTAAGAAGACTTTGGATCCAGCACAGCATAGAAGCAGAGCACGCAAATTAAAATACATTTTTCAATGGTGACCCCTAACAACGTTCCTAGCCTGTATCCAAAAAACAGGGGGAGTGAGTGGGTAATGCCTTGTATAAGGTCACTCCTGTAAAAGCACAGCAACTAACATTTACATGAAGTACTTCAAATTTCTACAGTTTTCTACAGTTTTCTACAGTTTGTAGCAATACAGTTTATTAGACGTCTAAATCCAGTGAGACTGCATTGCAGGAAGGTGAGCAGTTCCATAAATTCTCCAAAAAAGGTACAATACAAAGTTGTAAGACTGAAACTGCCAGTTTTGCTGTACTAATTTCACAAGTGACTACAGAGACTTTTCAACCATCTACAGTAAAGCAGCTTGTCCATCTGCCTCTCTGTTGACTGGTAAGAACATGTTTCTGTGTTACATACAGTATGAATGCCATAGAGATAATAGTAATAATAATCATAATAATAATAATAATAACAGAATAAAATGTTGTATATACAGCATATTAGCAAATGTAAAACCTTATTAGGGCAAGTTAATAGTAAGGTATTATGCAAATGGATTGCAAATTAATAGTAAGGCATTATGCAAATGGATTACAATATTTGACTGGTATCTGAAACAAAATCATGTGTGGTATAAAAAATGTTTATTGTGTGTACAATGTCATAAAAATTAAGTGCATGCCACTATTCAAAGGCTAGACTATACAGACAAAAATGTTAATGCTAAAGAACCAAGAAAAGTTAATATGCTGACATTATATTCAGATGTTAGACAGTTATGTTCTGTTACCAAATGTAAAAGGTTTATTTCAGAGTTGCAACAGCAGTCAAATCAGTTACTGATAGAACCTCTAGTAGACTTTGTTACAAAAGAATGTAATAAACTTCTAAAAGTCAGACACAATGAGTTCAGAAAGCTTAGACAAGTTATACATACATCTTTTCAAAAGTGCATAGAAGTTTCAAATTCAGCAGAACAGCTTACTAAAGAATGTCAGAAAGACCATGCAACATTACAGGAAACCCTTCAACAGCAGTTGCAGGATAAAGGAAATAAATTAGCTGAACTGACAGAGACTGGGGACTTCCTGCATGCACAGCTAATCTGTGCAAAAAATATATTTTATAATCTGTTTGTGTTTTAAAAATGATTAAGCATACATGCTAAGATCTGATGTCTGGACAAATCATTCTCAAATGTTTTACTTTCATTCAGTTAAAGCAAAACATTGATCAGTAGTACAGTAAAGTAGACCATATAACTGCTATTCTAATAGCATAGTTAAAAGGTACACAGCAGTTTTAGTGTATAAAAATTAAATAAAAATAGTTACTTGAAACAGTTCTAGTGCATAAAATTAAATAAAAATAATAATAAGAGTAAAGATTTAAAGTCACAAGAATGACATGCTTGTATAAAGATATAAAGATACAAGACAGACATGCATGTATTTTCTTTTCATCTAAAATACATCTGTTACAATATACAAGAATAACAGGCAGACAACAACAAGCATAAATAATGTAAATATAAACATGTGTTAGTTAAGCTAATATCTATTTGTTTTTGACAATTTTATATATATTGTATAGTAACACCACCCCAAACAGTTAAAGTTCTGAATTAAAAAATAAAATAAAATAAAATCACAGATAGTATTAGCCAAACAGTTTTTGTAAAATTAATGGCAGGGCAGTTAAATAAATAAATAAAAAATACTGAAATCCATGTAAGCTAATTATAAAATAATGTCTATTTATGTAGTATAAATGCATAGTTATGCAAATCACAATCAAAGAAAAAAATGCCAAAAAAATTAACTATAGTTTATAGAGTATAAAATGTGAGCTCAGACCTTCCTAGACTAGATGAATAGCTACAGGAAATGTTGGAAAGATAAGATAAACAAGACTGATTGCCAGACAAGTAGCTTGAGTTTTTCTAAAGCATTATTGTTATTAAAACATAATTGCTAAAATGTTTACAGGCAACACTATTTGGTAATTGTAATAAAATGTCACAATTGTGCATAGATGTCACTAATAATCTGTTTGTAAGTAAAGGTTAAAAGTAAAAAAAAACCTCAGTTGCATCAAATACAGCCAGCAAATGGGCTATATTATACATACAGTTCAAATCAATTGTGCAGGAAGGTATAATTACCTACTAGTGGTAATAAACAGCAAAAGCTTTATACAAATTATCAAATCAGACAGGAGTCTATAGTTTGGTAGCCTAGTGGAGCAAATGTATAACCAAAGTATTGGGCTGGTATGCATTCTGTTCTCACAGCGTAAAGCAGATAAACAATAGTGCAATACTACAGGGGGAGGGGTACTTTCTCAGTTTTACACTGACTGTATAAGCAGTACTGCACAAGGGTCAAAAATAGAGCTACAGGAAAAAATAATATATCATTCCTTCTTGAAAATACTCTTTTAGGGGGGAAGGAAAAACAGGTATTAGTGTATTAGAAATACTGGTAATCTGGATTAAACCTGACAGGATAAGACATTTTAAACTGTAAAGCTATACAAGAGATGGTTTAAAAAACAAAAGATGGATTAAAATTGCTTTATTACAGCTATACAAGAGAGAGTAAAGATATGTAAAAAATTAAACAAGAATGGTCACTATTTTAATATGTTTTTGGCAAGACAATGTTGGTATGCAAAAGCATAAATGTTTCTAATTTCTGGGTATGTAGTTGCCTCTGGTGGCAATTCCACTAGATACGTCTAAAGAGACATAAGAGTTTTCCAAGATTTTGCTTGACGTTAATGTTACTACATTTGTAAGGTTAGACTAAATGTACTTTACAGTCTTTGTATATACAAATACAAAAGCATTCAGTACAAATGATTAGTCTTTGTATGTACAAATGCAGAAAAATTCAGTACAAATGATAGTCTTTGTATGTACAAATGCAGAAAAATTCAGTACAAATGAAATTAATGTCTAGCAATGAATATGTGTAGAAAAAAATGGGTCCAGGGTATGTACTAGATTAAAATGCATAAATAGCAAACAGTCTGTGTAAATGCATACTGTACAGAATACATTGTAATAAGTTCAAAACTAATTTGTCAAGTTGTAATATCACTGGTTTTACCCCAGCTAGAAAAAAAAATTATATTAAAATATTGTATTCATACAGCTAATGGACTAATATGTACATAGCATTCTTTAATGTATAAATCATATTTTTAAATCCTCAAGTATTATCTAAGCCAAGTTCAGTACTTTACCAAGATGTTAATGAGCAGTTCAGAGACATGACCACAATGTTATGTTTAAAATGACATTGAAACTGTATATTTTCAGCAGTGGATAAATGCTTGCAGGAGCACATGGTTCTTGTCTCTTATAGTTAATTCAACAGTTGCAAAGAGTTAATGGAACAGTTCTAAGTCATAAATTAAATTCTGTAATTGCAAAAGAATAAATTAATCAAGTTAAATTAAAGCAGACACAGCTCATTATTGATAAAATATTCTCACAAAATGGTCTGCAAAAAAAGTTGTTAAATACAATCAGTTTTGGTAGTAATACATGTTTTCATTGTATTAACTATGTAAAATTGCATTTTGACTTGTATCAAAAAAAGAATAAAGGTTTTATTTCTTAATGTGTTTTCTATATAATATGATCAAAATACATATCAGTATAAAGTGTTTTAAGTATGTTTAAAAAAAGAGAGAATTGTTAGATATTATGAATATAAGGCTAAAATTAATTCTGTTGTAAATATGCTGAAAGATAAAGCACAGCATAAAATGTTTGCTTGAATATATGTATAGAGTTTAGCAATGTAAATGTGCATTCTTACTGTATGTATAACAGACAGGCTTTTCTTCACAGCATCAAAAAGAAAAAGCCTAACAAAGCAATATTGGAAAGCAGGGATTACGATTTTCTCATGGTTGCAGAACAAGTATCTATTAACAGACATCGGGCCAGATTCAGGAAGGCTTACACAGAGTTTAAGAGTAGTGTAAGCCTCCGTGTAAGCCTCCCGATTCAGGTACAGCCCAAACCTCTGTGTAAGAGACAGCTAACACGTCTCTTAGACGGACTGGGCGTGGAAATGCTCAATACCTCATTTGCAGCTGAAAGATATGCAAATTAGGTATTTGAGCGATCCAAGAAGCCCAAACCAGTCCGTGTAATGGACGTGTTAGCTGCAGAAATGTACTCAGCTGACAACTGAGTACATTTCTGCAAAAATGAAAATGGAGCTATGTCAGCTCCAAATAAAGGGTGCATATGTTTCATTAAGCATGCCAATGGCCAAATATGTGGCCATTGGCATGAAAAAGTGTTGCAAAAATATTTTAAACAACTTTTTTTTTTTCGTGGGATTATGATGTGTAACTGCAGCGCACACCCGTACAAACGGGGTGCGCTGCCTAAAACTGAAAACCGAAGCTTATAAGCCCACAATTGTGGGATTTATGTATTACATGAATGTCAATGGAGGGACTTGCAGACCAAAAACAATATGGCCTCCGTTTAGTGGTTGTCAAGGGGGGGATCTCCGTGTAAGACATGTAACTAAGCATTACTAGGCAATCCTATGTAAATGAGGGTTACAATACTGAATCACACTGCCACATAGGTAATGAGCACTGTCTGAGTAGTGTAAGAGTTATAGAAGGGGGAGGAACATTGTAAGAGGTAGGTGACATCATGGGGGAAGGATAGAAATAAATGTATCAGATTGGAGGGCAATGTAAGGTGACAGATGACAGACAGACATGAGGGAGAGAGGTGTGTCCCAACAGAACACTAGAAAAGTCAAGAAACAGAGGGTGCACACTATCCCTACACTCAAACTTTCTTGATATACGTGCATGTGCGCGTGTGCGCGTGTGTAAGGCAGGTTCAACGTGTGGGAGCATGTTGCAAACCATTTACAACAGTTTGCGCGGGCGTGCACGTGTGGAAGGCAGTGTGCGCGCGTTTTAACATGAATCAGCCAAGTTTACACCGTGTAAGGATGTGTACGTGCGTGTAACACCGTGTAAGGATGTGTGCATGCGTTTAAGTAACTGTGAGCATGCTTAAGCTGGTGTGCACATTGCTCCCCCTCAGGAAACAGAGAGGAAAAAGGAAACAACCAGAATACAGGGAAACTGCTAGAGGATACTGCTGGAGTTAATTGGTGGAAACAATTGGAAGCAGGCAATTACACAGGCAGACTAGAAGCCCAACCCAGCACTTAAAACACTGCAAAGAGCAGTGCAGGGTGTTTCTCACAAGAGATACTGCAAAAAAGTAAGCTATCAGAATTGAAAACTGAAAAAAGCTGAACTCAGAGCAGAAATGCTAGGGGCTGCCATAGCTGTTATAACCAGGCATAGATGAATTGCTGAGGGTGGTGACAATGCAGATGCTGACAGACAACCCAGAGTGAGGAGAAGGAGAAGAGTATACAGGGCCAGGGTCACCTACCATGGGTTACATGAGCTGGAGATAGTAGAGCGCTACAGAGTGGACAGAGACCTTCTGCAGCAAATTGTTGAGCTGTGCAGGCCACGCCTCACACACAGAACCAACAGAGGGGAACCCATCCCAGTGGAAACCAAGGTATGTGTTGGCCTAAGAATACTAGCAACAGGTACCTTCCAGAGACCAGCTGGTGATATGATGGGGATATCACAGGCATCAGCCTCCAGGGTACTGCACCAGTTCCTGGATGCCATGTCAGCACATGTCGGTGATCGTGTATATTTCCCCAATGCCCGTGAGGTTGTGGCCAGCAATATGCATCTCTTCCAGCAAATAGCGGGATACCCTGAGGTACTGGGTGCAATAGACTGCACGCACATACGCATCAAAGCACCAGCCGGTGAGCGGGGTAGAGCCTACATGAACCGCAAGGGCTTCCTCCATCAACTGCCAGGTCGTGTGTGATGCCCAGGGCATAATAATGAATGTGTGTGCTGGCTGCCCTGGGAGCTACCACGATTCCCACATCTGGCATCTGACGCAGCTGTACCAATCATTTGCCAGTGGGGACTTCCCACACAGACACCTGGTGGGGGATGCAGGATATCGACTTGAGCCGTGGCTGATGACACCCATCAGAAATGCACACACACCTGAACAGGAACGCCATAATGAGGCACACGCACAAACACGTAATGCCATAGAGCGTGTGTTTGGGCTGCTCAAGTCACGGTTCCGTGTCTGGACACATCTAGTGGAGCCTTGCAGTACACACCAACTACATGTACCCAAATGATCATGATATGTGCTATGCTACATAATATGATCCTCGGAAACAGCTGCAGCAGGACCAGCATAGGGCTGGGCCAAACATACCCCCACCATTGCCAAGGCCACCACAGGCAGAGGGTGACTTGGAGGGGGAACAACCTGACCTTGCCCCAGTAGGCAGAAGGAGGCATGCCCAGTATGCCCTGGCCTTGGCAAAGAGGCAACGCATAGCACATACACTTGGTCAGTAGGAACACTGGGACTGATACCCGCTCTGACTCACTCATATAGTAACAGGGATGCCTAACATGACACAACCTGCTTCCAAACATATACAGGGAGTGTAGTATGTGCATCCGACAGAGGCAGCCCTGCAGCACCACCCGAGGCATGAATGCCATGTGTCAAGTAATGTAACACCATGTACCATATGCACACCTGAGGACCTTGACTAACATCCACCCTCACCCATCACAAACCACAAAAACACAAACCCACATTCATAGGTACCACAAGGGATAGGAACCTAGATGTAATGCTACCCAATGCCAGAAGTATAAACAGCAAGATGTGTGCAGTGTAACCGCACACAGTATAGAGGATGTAGATATCAGTGCTGTAATAGACAACTGGGTCAAAGCCTACACCAGCACCCTAACTCTACCAGGTCACACCTCATACAGGGATGCACATGTGCAAAAACATGGAACAAGCTACAAAACGAGGGTGACTAGCAATAAATGTCATGGATAACCACACCCCCATGTTGGTACCACAACAAGAAGCAACATGGATTAGCCATGGTCAAATACCAATTGCTAAAACTGCCTACTACTAAATAGCTTGCTGCAGACCACTGTCCTAATAGCAGGAACTGCACCAGGCCTATGTTCATAGGTGCATAGGTTCATACTAGGCTAGCTGCCCTAGGGCATATATAAGCCTAGCCCAGAGTTTTGTGGCTTCCGCCACCCCTTCAGTTCTAAGGATAATATGCCCATTATGTTGCTGTGCCTCTGTCAAGCAGTGACACTGAGGTTATCCCTGGGGTATACCTGCGATCTCCCATCCATTGGTCATGATTTCTCTCGAACAAAGCCAGCGAGGTGCCCAGCCTCACATGTACCAGGATGATGTTCCACAGCATAGGGAGTCTCTCGGTGATGAATCTGTCCCTCCAGCACACCCTATGAATAGCCGTGTTGAGGTTTAAGTCTCCTGCCCATGTAGATCTGATGGAGTTAGAGGTTTTAAGGTGAAGCATGTTCATTAATTCCGGGTTGGACATGGCCTAGTATGTCAGGCACAGGCCACCTCTGAGCAGATGGTAGGCGACTGAATAGAGCTGGGGTTCCTGCAGTCAGGCAGCATAAGACATACATTTGAGACCTTTTATTCTTCTGGTGAGCAATGTTTGGGGCCTGTCTAATTGCTGCAGGTGTCGGGTCAGAAACATTCCAAATGGGGCATTGTACTCAATCATTGGTCTGATGAGTGATCTAGATGTGAATCCCTGCATGATGAGGTGGGCAATGTAGAAGGTCTTCCTAACTACTTTGGCAATGTGAGTGTCAAACGAAAGGTTACTGTCAACCTGGGTGGCCAGATCCCTGATAACCTCTCCTGTGCTTAGAGGAGTAACACCTATATGGGAACTAGGGGTAACCTTGTTCTTCCCAAAGGGTATGACTATGCATTGTTTAGCGTTTAACTGTAGGCCATGGCTCTGGCACCAGTTATCCATTTCTATGAGACCCGTCTGAAGGATGTCTGTGTCAGATGGGTTGTCAACTATGGTTCCCAGTTAGCAGTCATCTGCAAACCTTGTCAGCCATAATCCTCCTGTGTTTGCTTGTACATCTGAAAAGTAGATGCCGAAATAAAGTGGGCCCAGGACTGAGCCCTGTGGGACACCACTTGTGACAGGCTTTGAGTGTGACATGGCGCCAGCAACCTTGACCCTGTGGGTGCTGTCACTTACCAGTTTGTAACCCATCTTGTGACGTATGGGTCTACATTTAAGCTGGTGAGTTTGTCAATGATACCCGAGTGGGGTATTGTATCGAAAGCCTTTGCCAGGTCAAGGTAGGCTGTGTGGACTGCTTTGCCCTCGTCAATGGCCTTGGTGACCGTTCTGAAAAAGTCAACCAAGTTTAAAAGGCATGATCGCCCTTGACAAAGCCAAATTGGGTTGGATCCAAAGTCTGCAAGTCCCCTATGTCTTCATTCATGAGTTCCATTATGATCCTCTCCATAGCTTTGCAGACCAGGCCTGTCAAGCTGATGGGACGGTAGTGTCCGGGGTCGGTGGAGGCACCACCTTTGTGAAGTGGGACCACCATTGCAGTACGCCACTCCTTGGGTACGTATCCTGAGGTGAGGCCAAGATTAAACAGCTGCCCTAACTGCGGGTTCAATTCCTCATTGAGTTCGTGGAGCCCACAACCGGGGACACCATCCGGTCCCATGGATGCTGTGTTTCACGCCTTGGATAGAGCAGTTCTCACCTGAGCATTTGAGATGTTTGGGGGGCTACAATCCCCTGGTATAGATATCCCTCCCTTTGGGGGGGAAGGGGGGGGGATATGCACTGAACCTGTCAGCCGGTATGTTGCCAATGTCTGTAGGTTCAGTGATCTTTACATCATTATGAACTAATCCTGAGCATATCTGGGAGTCACCTCCCAGGTTTCCAACATAGCTAAAAAAAACCTCATGATTGCCTTCTGAGTCCTTAGCGAGTTTTCTCTCCAAATGTGCCCTGGATGATTTTATGGGAGATCTCAGTTCTTTACGCATAATGAGCAGGGGTGTCTTCCCTTCTACGGAATTTGCTCTATCTTGTAGTAGCTCCTTCCTTCTGATGTAGAGCATGATTATGGCTGGGGTCCACCAGACTGCCCATTTT
>NC_056730.1:772380298-772458867 GCF_019279795.1 Protopterus annectens | reverse complement strand
ATTCGACCACTTGCACTTGGACCAGACAACAAAGGAGGGGAGTATCAATATTCAACGCAGATTCCCACACCTCCACATTGGTGGCAAAGTACCACATAGGTGTTAGGCCATTGAGTACAGAAGATGTAATTGGGGACCTGGGGAATAAACTTGATAGCAATCTGTCATTTGTCAACCACATGGCCAACGTGGATTAAAAGACATGTTATATAGCCCAGCTAATCATGAGGGATTCACATGTATGGCAGGGGAGGTCATTGTGCCTCTTTACTCATCCATCATCAGGCCTATAATTGCGTACAATGCACCTTTTGGGATGTACATAACCAGACACCTACAGCAACTAGTAAAGGCCAACAGTACCTCATCAAGAGGATAAAAGGGCTCAAACAGATGCCATATGCTGCCCAGTTAAAGGAAATCCAGCTGGACTCAGTGGCATACTGCCTGTTCAGAGGCAATCTGTGCCTGCCATATACAGCCATGTCCAGCCCAGAAGTAATGAACATGCTGCACCTCAGGAAATCAAAGTCCCATACAGCCACACGCTCAGGAGACCTGAACCTCAGCACTGACATAAATAGGACATGCTGGAGGGGCATATTCCTAACCCAGAGGCTCCCTTCACTCTGTAATGAACTCACTCTACAGGTTAGGTAGAGTCCCTCATTGACTCTCTTCCATAGGAATCTGGATGAGTGGATGGAGATCATAGTTGTACCCCGGGTATCACTTCTATGTCACTGTTAGACAGAGACACAGTATACTAACGTCGGACAAGGGCATAGCATCATAAATTGTAATTGGGTGGCAAAAGACAAACACATTCTACTAGGCTTATCAATGCCCTAGGGCAAATAGCCTAGTATGAACCTATGAACCTATGTGTACTGCTATAGTACTTCTGCCATATGTTGCATGTGTGTGTGTTGTGGGGGATGCACAGGTAATGGCCAGATATTTCTGCACAGGCGACACGTCTGAAACACTCTGGGTGTTCATCCCTACATACTGGATGTGTGTTGCCATCCAACCCTGTGATGTGGACACACATTACTCAGCCTGGATATACATATCCCAACAACACCACAAGCACAGTACACTACCTTGCTATGTATGCATGTAATTACACAGTTATTCACTAGTTAGGACTGTGATGCTATCCATGCAGCCCATTGGGCCAGTGGAAGCCACAACACACACTGCTGGCCCCTTTGCAAAAGCTTACCACAGACATCCCACATAGTGCATGTACTGTGCACACACATATCTAACCCAGACCGTATGCACACCACTTATTTATCCTGTCCAGTGGACTACAGATACAGGCACATTGTATAACAATAGCAGGAGGCTACTGCAGCACAGGGCAGATTCACATGAAGGCAAGGCATCTGTGGACATCAGTGTTAAGATGCTTCACATTCACCAAATGCACAGATATTGGCAACATTGTTGCAGACAGTTTAGGTGCAGGTACCCCCCCCCATTCTCCTACACAAGTGGAATTAGTTATCACAGATGACTGTAAACTCCCTATCCTCTCACATGTCCAGGTGAGGGCCACCCTCAACATTGCAGAACACATAGCATCACTGTTACGAAATGGTATCCCTGGATGTGTGCTACGTTCACCCTGGAGGACATAGCACCACATTACAGACTGATATTAATCCCTGGCCATACTACAGGATATGTACCTGAACAGTGCCATACATACACAGTGGTCCCACACCAATGAGGAGTAACCTCTACTGACCCTGGTAACTACTGCATCATATGCACAACTGGCCTTGTGTTCTAAGCTATGGAAGTTTTAAGTATGGGCAACATGTACAGCAATATTACATATGTATATATTTCAGGACTATGTACACACAACCTATCTCATGGACATACCTATAGATAGTGAACTATTATACATTTGGAGGTGTCACAGTAAACACAGTATTAACCTGCTACTTTGCATTACCTGTGTTTGTGGCAGCTGTTGCTGTGTCAGTGGTGCTGCTTGCTGCTTGCTGCTTGCTGTTTGCTGCTGCTGCTGGTTTTGCTGCTGGCTGTCTGTATATATATTTTTTTCTCTCTCTGTCTCTCTCTCTCTTTCGCAGTAGGTTTTGTGCAATGACTGTATTGCATGTGTGGAGTGTGGGTACTGGATGCTTTTGTAGGTATCTGCATAGGTCCATGTGATGGCCTCTGCACCAATTGTAAGGCAGCATTGGCTAATTGCATACAGCCAGTTGTGTACTGATTGCATGTCTCACTGTGATTTCAGGACAGTGCTATAAAAGGGTATGTGAGATAGGCGTTGCCCTTTCAGATTGTAAGGGCGTGGACCATGCTGGTATGCTGTTGACAGTGTTCTGTGAGTGTGAAGGTTAGTACATCTCTCATGCTTCATGCTGTGTTGTGAATTCAGGTTGCTGCATTTCTCTCGCCTGTTCCCTGTAGTGAGTGTGTATGCATACTGACACCTACGACTATATTTCATATGTATTGCTATATATACATATGTGTAAATATACATACTTTCATATATGTACATTAGCTGACAATATTGGGTACAAGCTAACAATTTGCAGGGCTGTTTCTGTTAACACTACACTAGTATGGGAATCCAGTAATTGGGACAGTAAAAGTCTGCCTGACATGCTTTGGGTAGTACACATACTATATTGCCTTTATCTTCATTCCTACTATTACATGTTCCATTTATTTAGCACTATATTCCTGTATGAGAGTCATGGCTTACTGGTAGGTCATACAGACTAGTGTTACAATGGTCTTGTGGTAGGGTCTACTAGTATGCTTATATTTTGCTTTCGAACTGAGTATAGGGCCTATCAATCAGAGTGCTGGGGCACCTTTAAGCAGTTAAAGGGGTTAGTAGGTGTCACAGGAGTCAGGCTGTGTTGCAGATTCTGGTTGCTGCATTTATCTTCACTGTTTCCTGTAGTGAGTGTGTATAGATACTGACACCTACCACTATATATCATATGTATTAATATATATATATATATATATATATATATATATATATATATATATATATATATATATATATATATATATGTGTGTATGTATGTGTACATCTACATACTTTCATATATGTACATTACCTTACATTATTATGTACAAGCTAACAATTAGCAGGGCTGTTACTGTTAACACTAAACTAGTATGGGAATACAGTCATTCAGGCATTACAAATCTACCTGACATGCTTTGGGTAGTACACATCCTATATTACCTTTATATTGATTCCTACTATTACATGTAATATTTATTTCAGCACTGTGTTCTTGTATGAGAGTCATGGCTTTGTGGTAGGTCATACAGACTACTGTTACCAAGGTCCTGGGTTTGGAACTGACAGTAGGAATATTTTTTCTTTCAAACTGAGTATAGGACCTGTCAATCAAAGTGCTGAAGGCACCTTTACGCAGTTAAAAGGGTTATTAAGTCTCACAGGAGTCAGGCTGTGTTGTAGATTGTGGTTGCTGCATTTATTTTCACTGTTTCCTGTAGTGAGTGTGTGTGAATACTGACACCTACCACTATATTTCACATGTATTAATATATTTATATATATATATATATATATATATATATATATATATATATATATATATATGTGTGTGTGTGTGTGTGTGTGTACATATAATACTTTCATATATGAACATTACCTCACATTATTATGTACAAGCTAACAATTAGCAGGGCTGTTTCCGTGAACACTAAACTAGTGTGGGAATCCAGTAATTCAGGCATTAAAATCTACCTGACATGCTTTGGGTAGTACACATCCTATATTACCTTTATATTGATTCCTACTATTACAGATTATATTTATTTTAGCACTATGTTCTTGTATGAGAGTCATGGCTTAGTGGTGGGTCATACAGACTAGTGCTACCAGGGTCCTGGGTTCGAGACTGACAGAGGGAATTTATTTTTCTTTCGAAATGAGTACAGGACCTGTCAATCAAAAGTGCCAAAGGCCCTTTTAAGCACTTAAAACCAGGTCTGCGCTCGTTTGCGCGGAGCTCACGCATGCGCACCGCCGGTTAGCTTGTGGGCGCGTCGTGCAAACGGTGTGCGCTGGGTTACACCTTAATTGGCTAGTAACACACATGTTAAACTAAGCACAGCTAGTTGCACACAGTTTGATCCTGTTAAACCAGTCCTTAGCTACGGGCAAGCAGTTTGCAGTTTGTGAAACACTACTTAGCTATGGGCACTCTGTCTCACTGCAGTTTAGCTATCAGTACATTTCTACATATTTTTATTATTGTATTACTTGAAAACATATGCTCCATTTCATTCCATTTTACAAAAGGAAATACTTTTACAGTTGTACAGTACTGTCAGGGGCCCTTTTAGTGCTTATTTACAAAAAAAAAAAAAGGTTGTTGTGTGGGCTCGAACCTTGCCTGCCTGCTCTCAAGCCGACAGCTCTACCGCTATGCTATTACTTCTTGGCTTACTTTGCATATTTAGTTCTTATATCCTTTTCCACTGATTGCTAACTGCAGTTGCGCTAGTAGCACACCACAACAGCACGAGCTTTACAGTAGCAAACATTTACAGGGTTTTAAAAAAATAAAACAGTTTTTATTTTCATTTTATAACATCTGTTCACTCTTTACATTGCTGGTCTGTGGGGGCATGTGTTGTGTAGTGTGTTTATTCACATTTCCATGGCCTTTCTCGTGGCTGTTTACTTTCAGCCATTATAGACTTCCGGGGGCGTGTCCGCTTGCAGAGCTTAGCCAACGGACACACCCCCTACTGTCTTACACGGTCCGTGTAAGAGTTACAGTGTGATTCAGCATGCCTTATGCACCTCATGCATATGCATGACATGCTGACATCACACTTTTATTCAGCCTCCGTGTAAGAGTTATAACTCTTACACGGAGGCTTCCTGAATCTGGCCCATCATTTTTTATAAATTCAGCAATACGTGATGTTTTTTCAATAGGAACAGCTTGCACAGATGTTTCCTTTCAGATTTCTGTTAATGGCATCCTCACTTCAGCAAAATTGCTTAGAAGTAAATCACAAAAGGACAATAGACAAGTCTAAAAACATACATTATGTGACTTCCCACAGAAGGCCAAAAAAAGATACCAAGAGGAAATAACAATCTATGTGCGTGACTAGCACTCTATATAACAATTGTAGTAATTCACTTATGTGAGAAAGGGACAGAGAGAGGTATTTTGTAGAAGTCATCATTCATATAAAGGAAATCTTTGTAAATATATGCTACAATCTGACAGAAAGAGTATGTGTCATTTGTTATAAAATAAGTTATCTGTAACTGTGCTTATAGTTGCAAAATATATTTCTTTATCAGTGTGCAATTTGAAAGGCTTGGTGCTTTAAACAGTCTACAGATGGAGTCATGCAAAGTTCTGTGGCTTTGATTTCAACAGTAAACAGCACAGCAAGACTGTGTGTCTTAAGAAGACTTTGGATCCAGCACAGCATAGAAGCAGAGCACGCAAATTAAAATAAAATTTTCAAACAGGTTTTATCAACCATGTCATTACACTGTTTAATGATCTTCCCCTTTAGTTGGCTTGCTATGGAACTATTTAACAGTTTCCTACCCTGTTCAGCTGCATACTCAGATGACAAACTTCATAATTTGAACCAGCAATAGTGTACTGTTGCAGTGCTTTTCTGGCAAAGGAAAGTTTCTAGGCTACTTTCCTTTGCAATTAAATTTAATTTCTAGTTATTCTCTGTGTGCTAAAATTGCAAGTGATTTTCAAAAAAAAAGGAATATTATAAAGCGTAGTTTTTTTTTTTTTTTTTTTTTTTTTAGTTTCATTGTTTACTTAGTTTTTCTATATAACTACACCCACCCACAAAATGGCAGCATGACAGGCAGTGGACAATGATTTTTATACAAAAGCAAATAATTCTGGGCAAGCAAAAATTATTTACTTACATACTTTTCTTATTTACATTGTGGTTTCATAGGTTCATAGGAGGTTACTAGGCTATTGGCCCCATGCCCTTTATAAGTCTAGCCATGTTATACCCATGTTCCCTTATTATTAAGTTGTATGGTCCATATTTGCAGTGCAAGTCTATGATCAGCACTGACTGCTCTTATCCTAGAGGGACATAGGTGGCACCCCCAGGGGAAATTTATGGTCTCCCATCCAGTTGTCTAAGTTACACTTAAACAGGGCCATTGAGGAGCTCTGTTTTACGTGAATTGGGAGTTTGTTCCAGAGGGGTGGCAATCTCTGGGAGACATATATGCCTCCCCAGCATGTCCTGTTAATATCACAGAGTAGATCAAGATCCCTAGAGTGAGTGGCTCTTCTCCCATTTGACTTGCAGATGTGCAGCATTTTTATTAGAGCATGGTCCGAGACTGCTCTGTAGGCCAGGCACAAGTTGCCTCTCAGCAGCCTATAAGATACAGAGTACAGTGACAGAACCTTCAGCCTCTCCATGTAGGTCACATTAAAGGCCTTGAGAAAGGGTTTTTGTAATGTCAAGCAACAGCTCACACCCAGTTGACTACAGTGAGAATAAATTTGCTAAATAAATACGTACACAGGCTACAGAACACAGTACTTAATGCAAGCACCACTCCATATCACTAGTGCATAACTATTTAGTAATTTTCAAAGTAAGGTGTTCCACCTACAAGCACTAGTCTAACAACTTGTCTTTGTAAGAATGAAGAAACTCCTACTGATGCATTTAGAATGGAAATACAGTGGCTTATACATTAATATAGGTAATGAGCCATTTCAGAATTTCATGATGTCATGGCAGGGGCTTTCAGTTCTGAGGAAACTATCAGGAGGCCATTGTTATCAACAAAATAAAATACAAAAGCAACACACTTTCTGCATTAAAAGCTATATAATTCGGGAAGGTATACAGTAAAGAGGTTATGTCGAACTTCAAGGGTGTGTTACTTATACTGCCTTCAGAATGTGACCAATACACTTTAATGAGAGGGCCCCCTCCCCCTTCATTCTTTGGATCAAGGGTTTTATTATGCTATTTTCTAAAGAACATTATTTAATTAAGCAATAATCCACAACTGTGTGTGGGTATATCAGGATCTACCCATGGGTGGTGTGGTTTGATCACAAGGGCAAAGCCCGGGTGATTAAACAAAGCCAACAATGGGTAAATCCTGATATACCCATAAACAGATTGGGTTACTGCTATTAAAACATACACATTATTTAAGAAGTAAATTCCTTACCTTTCTTAATTAATGTATTTGTCAAAAGGCACTTTTTTCCAAATTGTCTTTCCTAAATTGATGTACTTGGGCATGTATATCAGACTTACATTCTCACTTTTGCACAGTACATCAGTACAGGAGACACCATGGCGAAAACAGAATCTCTGTTGCTGTTTTTTAACTATTAAAAATATAGATTCATAAGGGACAGCTCAAATATATTAGGAAACTCAGATAGGTTTCTGTTTGTTTAATTTTGCAGAGCTAACATGATATTTATTATATTTTGCTCTGCCCCTCAGCATATGCAAATAGAAGGCCTGGCTGCTCAATGGTACTTCAGCAGCTGGACTTTTTTCTTTTGGTAAATGCTGGATTTACAGTTGGCACTATGGTTGGGCTGTCTAGTCAGCAAGCTCATTTTTTGAATAGTAATAGTCATTTATTGTATAATTATTATATTACATTCTTTCTAGTGCAAAGTGCTAGTTAATTAATTCCTTCCTCAGGCAATCTCCACATATCAATCATGCATGCATACAGTGCAAAGGAATCATTCCATTGCTGTGGATTTTTCTGTGTGATATGGCCAGCTTTATTGTTTCAAGTTACAATGGTTCTAGAGCATTTCTACGATTAATGTGACAAAGCTATTATAGAGAGTGAATGCCTAAACAAAAAATATTTTACTACTTGGTTTCCTAAACACTATTTGAAGAAAGTAAAATGTTAGGGAAAGGAAAGCGATAAGGCAGAATATCTACAGCAAAAATTGATATTATAGTTGAAGTGGCACTGGGACACTGCTGTATACCACGCTATGTAACCAGAAGCATTCAATTCACCAGTGATGTCCTTTTAATCATATTTAAATTCCTGTATATGTGATATGTTTTTAAAATAATGTTTTTAACATGAAGTTAGATTAATATAGCATATATATTATGTCTTTTAAGCATATCTTTTTATATATAAGGATATCAATTTTTGCTGTGGATATTCTGCCTTATCACTTTCCTTTCCCTAACATTTTACATTTATTGAGTTATACAGGGGAAGCGTTTTTAAACAGCCAATATTTATTTCATATTTATTTTCCTATTTGTTTTATTTGGCTGTTTAATTATTTTCATGGCAGAAGCAAGTGATGTACAAGTTGAGTTACCTTATGTGCCTGAAAACTATTGAGATAATATGACTAGATTTCATCATTACGTGGCAGGGAAAGAAAACCCGCTAAAGGCGTATGATGTCAGTAACACATCGACGGAAGATGAATCCATGGTGGAAGCAAACAGTAATGGACTATCGGCCTTGTTGAATCAGATGGAGATGGATTTTGTGAAACTTAAACTTTTACAACTTCAGAGGCAACACTTTGAAGTATGTATTGAGCGTCGGATCATACCAAGGGGACTTTGCATTTTAAAAATGCCAACAACAGGCACCAGGTACCCTGATTTACTATATCAATGGCAAAAGATTAATTTAGACACAAGTATACAATATATGACATTGTTGAACAGTTATTTTCTACCGGAAGAAAAGGCATTTAGGGAACATGTTATGGAACAACAGAAGAGTATCTACTCAATATTCCCTAGACATGTGGCCGATAAAGGTGTAGAAAAACTGTTGGATAATGTATACTTATTCGAGAAGAAGCTATTAGAACAAAAACAAAATCAAATAAACAGAGATACCAAGGATTTTGCGAGAGGCCAAGTTTTTACTTGGCCTAAGGAAGAAAAAACTGTTAATGGAAATATAAAAAAAGTAAATGGCAAGACAGATATGAATGTTATACAAATGAATGAAAACGTAAATGTATCACAAAATTCAGCTAATTTAGATGTTAATAGAGATATGAATGTACCACATAGTTTAGCTAGCACGAATGCTAATAGAGATATAAATGGTTCTTTGAATGATGCATTGACAATGACTAGAGGTAACAACCAAATGACTATCACAGCAATTGTACATCAGGAACAAACTGATACACAACATGTTGTTAATAATATAGACAGCATCAAGGATAGTCAAGAAAATCTCCATTTGGATAAAGAAGAAACATCCATTGTTTCAAATGAATTAGAACATTCTACAGGAGATAATGTGGTTAGAAGAAAAATTTTGAATATTAGTAGGGCCGACATTAATGATATGACCCCTTTCCCCATAGGAGAGAAAAGGAAGGGAGGGGGGAGGGACAGATCCATGAGTCAGGGAAGGCAAAAAAGAGGAATTATGGATATGGAACATGTAGGACCAGTGTTAAAGAAAATGTGGGACAAGAGTCTAACTCGTTAATTTGGAATATATCCAGTAAGGTTCTTACTAGAGAAGAGACTGAAATTTTAGAGAAAGGACTCACGTATATACCCACTACAAAAAGTGATATAACAGAAACAATAACTGATTTAAAATTATTTATAAGGAATATTCAATTAAAAATAGATTTTGGTAGTATAGATACAGGAATAGATGGTCATATATTCAGAAAACCTAGTACTTATGTACCCCCTTTACATCCCCTGTTAGATGCATATTCGAGATTGGTAGAGGAAGAACTGCACAAACAGAGTGAGACTAATAGGAGTAGAAAATGCTATGGAAATTTATCATATGGCACTAGAAAGGCACTTGAAACTTTAAAACATTATCCTAGTATAATGATTAGACCAGCTGATAAGGTAGGGCCCACTGTTATCATGGATATGGAGAAATATATATCTAGTATGATGATCATGTTAAGTGATGTTCAATATTATGAACAGATTAATCCTAAAAAGGTTGGTATAATTATTACTGAGATTAATACAACAATTTTACATTTATATTTTGAAGGACAGATTAATCAGGATTTGTATGACTTCTGTCAAGTGGATAGCCCCAGAATACCCTTTATTCAAGGAGTTCCAAAAATACATAAAAATCCCACCTCACCACCTATGAGGCCTATCGTAGCTGGTAGGGGTTGGATAACGGAACCTATATCATTATACATAGAATCCAAGTTAAGAGCTATAGTAGAAAATTACACATATATACTAAGAGATACAAAGCAGTTTTGTTCATGTTATATGATTATATGAAAGAAGAGAAAGTAATACCCAGTTATTGGTTAGTAACTTTAGATGTAACATCCTTATTTACTAGCATTCCGAACCTGCAAGGGGTTGAATGCATACGTAGATGTCTATTGCAAGCACAAAATTATACTCCGTCTCAAATAGAAACTATATGCACCTTAATGGGTATAGTACTGAATAACAATATCTTTACTTTTCATCAAAAGATGTATATCCAGAGGGATGGCGTAGCTATGGGCACTTCTTGTGCCAATAGCTACGCCAACCTATTGATGGCTGATTGGGAGAATAGACTACTGTTCACATTGAATTCCTATCAGAATTATGTAGGGTTCTATGTTCGTTTTGTAGACGATCTTTTCTTGATCTGGAAATCAAATGAAGAACAGTTGAAACTTTTTGTGGAAGAGATGAATTCATTGACATATTACTTAAAGTTCACAATGACAGCATCACAGAACTTTGTATCCTACTTTGATGTTTATGTGGAAAAAATCCTTAATGGTCACCTTAATACAGGAGTATATAAAAAAACGTGCCATAGGAGTTCTTATTTGCATAGATCCAGTATGCATCCAGATTATGCATTTAAGAATATGGTTAAAGGCCAAGCCATGTAGGTGTCCAGGCTAAATTCCACACAGAAAGGATATAATCAGGAAATTATTAAACTTAAATGACAATTTCTAGAAAGATCGTATAAGATGCAGGAAATAGATGAAGGTTTAACTGACATTGAGGTCCTCAGAGAAGGATGTGCATATCCATATTTTGCTGATCAAAGTAAAAGTGTTAAGCAAACCATAGATGTAATGTATAATTTTAGTACCCGGGGAACAACAGTTGGCATTTATTACACACAAGATGTGAAGGAAGTT
This sequence comes from Protopterus annectens, assembly GCF_019279795.1. Lineage (NCBI taxonomy): Eukaryota > Metazoa > Chordata > Ceratodontiformes > Protopteridae > Protopterus > Protopterus annectens. The sequence continues at coordinate 772,447,660 of NC_056730.1, read as the reverse complement.
AGAAGTGCATATATGAAGTATTGGGACCTTTTACAGGTTGATCCAACAATTTTAAAGGTGGTAGGAGACGCACCTAAATTTATTTATAAAAACAAGTTAAATTTATATAGAATGCTTTGTAGTTCAAATAGAGTTAATTTTACGCCATGTATGAGTAGCTCTATTGCTAATACTCGACCTTGCAAAAAATGTAATTTTTGTTACACAATAGATCAGTCAGCAAGTTATATGCATCCTGTAACACAGCAAGTTTTTAAATTCCACTGTAATGCAAGTTGTCAAACTTCACATGTGGTGTATTTAGCCATATGTCAATCTTGCCCAGCATTTTATGTGGGCAAGACAGATAGACGACTTAGAGAGAGAATTAGAGAGCATCTTTATAATATTAAGATTGGGTCAGATAAAAATGCTCTATCTAAACATGTGGCCAATAATTCAGTGGAACATAATTTTAAATTTATGGTTATGTACGTTAATAATCCTACAGTTGGAGAGGTCCTGTACGTAATATAACCAAACAACATGAGAGTAAATGGATAATTAGGCTAAGGGCCGATCGGGAACCAGGACTTAATGACAGAATTCCTATTATACCTATTTTAAAAGCCAAGGGTCTAAAAGTCAATAAATATAAATAATAAATAACATAGTAGTTAAATATAAATATTTTTATTTATTTATAATAGATTGGAGCCACATGCATAAATATGTTATTGTTGTTGGTTCATATATTTTATATTCATTAGGATTCCTGTTCATCAATATTCTCCTCCATTAACTATTATTATTTATAATAGGCACATATGGAAATACTTTTTGAATTGAACCATGTTTGCCAGGTAGATACATAGTATATACTAATGTAAGGGAGTTGCCTGGGTTATGATAGTCAATCCTAACATTAAGTTATTGACTTTAGCTTATTATCCCAGGTTTTATTGTGTACAAAAGCAGATGTATTTAGTGAAGTAATAGGGGCTAGATATAGGGCATAATAATAATTATTATTATTCATTGATATACCAAGTATCTTAGATTAAATCCTTCACTATTAGAAATATTAATGCTTCACAATATGATAGTAAGATATTAGTCACATTTAAATTCCTGTATATGTGATATGTTTTTAAAATACTGGGCAGGATTCACGAAGCCTCCGTGTAAGAGATACATGGCTTACATGGAGGCTGCAGTTAAATGGTGTGACGTCAGCATGTCATGCATATGCATGAGGGCATGCTGAGTCACACCTAAGGCTAACACGGTCCATGGAAGACAGTTGGGGGCATGTCCATAGGCCAAGCCCTGCAAGCGGACACGCCCCCAGAAGAGTAAAATTGCCCAAAGTAAACACCACACAACAGAGGCCATGGAAATGTAAATAAACACAACACAACACATGCCCTCACAGACTATAAACATAAAATATATAAATGAACATGTTATATATTTTTTTAAATCGTAAAGATCTTTGCCCGTGAGTGCGCTCGTTTGCGCGGCTGTGCCCATAGCTTAGCCACAGTTAGCAGTCAGTGGAAAAGGATATAAGAACTAAATATGCAAAGTAAGCCAAGAAGCAATAGCATAGCATTAGAGACGTTGGCTGAAGAGCAGGCATTCATGGTTCGAGCCCCCACAACATCAATTTTTATTTTTAGTAAAATAAGCACGAAACAAGTCCCTGACAAACATGTACACATATAAAATCATAGTTTATGTAAAATGTAATGAAATAGTCCATTGATTTTGAAGAAATGTGAGATAACAAAACAATAAAAAATGCGAGATGTGCCTATAGCTGAGCTACAGTTTGACAAGGTGAGTGCATCTGCCCGTAGGTGAGCAGTGGTTTAACAGGTGTAAAATGAGTGCCCGTAGGTGAGCAGTGGTTTAACAGGTGTAAAATGAGTGCCCCTAGCTGAGCTGAGTGTAATATGCGTGCTAACAGCCAAATGAAGCGTAAACCAGCGTAACCCATTTGCGCGGAGCTGCGAACCGTGCCAACAAGCTACCCGAAGGGCAACGTTGAGCAAGCTGTATCAAAACTGCCTTTACACAGACACACCCCTTAGCCTGTCTAGACAGTCATAAAAAATAAAAAGCTGTGGCCTGGTTCAAACCCAGGACACTATGCACCATAGTCAAGGTACTGAACCACTAAGCCATGACATCAGTATCTAGAAATGCAGTAATAGCAAATATATAGGAATGAAAACAAAGTGGAGCATGACAAAGCAGGTTTTGTGAAGTTGATACAATTCCAAAATGGCCAATCACAGATATGTGTGGGAAAAACGGCATATATAAGCCCCATAGGCGGGAATACACAGCATAAATGATTGTAGAACTAACTTGCAGCCAGAATGTCAGGAGTAGGTGAGGGTAGTTGCTTTCAAGCACAGAGGTGGGGCATTGAGGAGTCCAGATTCATGGTCTGGCTCCTAGTCCACAATCATGAGGCCCAACACATGCAGGGCCAGGTCCTGTGGGGAGCATATAGGGCTGAGGTGTGGGACCGGTTGGCTCATGATCTCACCAGTGCCACAGGGACTCCAAGGACTGGTGCGCAGGTCCATCACCACCATGCGGACCTGAAGAGACACAAGAAGGACCAATTAAACCTTTGGATCCAGGAGGCCCGGCAAATGCCCAATGCCCCACTACTGAGTAAGTTACATTTAATTATGTATGTAAGAAATTAAACTAGCTGATATTATGGAGATGTGTATTCCAATATTACTTAATTTATATTACAGCTGCAGGTGTCCGTTCTGCGAACCGCAGAGCCTATGGCGATAGGCTGGTGCGGTTGCGCCACCAGACAGGTTAGTAATCCTCTCCCAGTAACTGTAAAGAAATATAAAAGTATGACAGTTAGCAAAAGAGTGCAGTGTAGTCTCTAAGTAATAAAATGTGCAAGTATCAGTGTAAGCGTGTTTGCAAGTATTGCTTGATTACAAAAGTGTGTTGTAGTCTGTAATCCAAACAGAAAAATGAAAATGTCTGAAATAAAGTCTGAAATAAAGATGCCCCACCTGTAATATAATAGTACACAACCTGCAGCAGGCTGAAAAGTACAGCTGCAGAAGATGAACAAATCACATGTGTGAAATATACCCCTGTTGAAATACTGAAACATGACAGAAGTGAGACTGCTGGAAAGGATTGTAATAACTACAGGTAAAACATGTCAATATAGCCTAGAAGTAAGTACCATCCTGAATAATAAAATGAAAACAAGTGAGAGAGTGTGAGAAAGAGTTATGAATCCACCAATAAAGTAGTAATAACCCCTGAATAAAGTATACTGCAGTCAGTACAGAATGAAATGAATGTGAGAAGCAGAACCAAACAGCGAAATCTGTTCAAAGTGTTGCTGCAGCTGGAATGTGTATCCCAAAATCTGGATATGTTGCTCTCAGTCTGCAATATGCAGATAGTATGATTGTCTGACATACCAAACATCCACAATTGTTTATAGCTATATAAAGCAAATGTAGCAGGATGATGTAGCTGAACAAAGCCAGATATGAATGTGTATGAAGAACAATAAAATGTATATTGATGTAGCAGTAACAGTCCTATCACCAAATTGAAGTAGTTATCATATAGGAAACTGTAGTTAGAACAGTAGTGTGTATATATGTGCAGCTCTTAGAAATGTACAGCATATGTATTGGTATTCGAAAGTGTTAATATTATTTTCTTCACCCCACCTTATAACCACATATAACCCATTCCATGTGAAAATGGTATGTGCAATCACAATTAACACCCCTGGACATTTGTTCTGTTGGGTCATAAATATTTGCATGTCTGTTGATGCATCTGCCCTGTTCATACATCCAAACCTGATGGCCTGTTGCCATCAATCAACCCTGCATGTTGTTGGACTGTGTATTGCTGTTCAAATTATGCATGTGTTATGCTCGCTGTTCAATGGTGTGAATATCTGGGTGTTTGGTTAATGGGAATACTAATGCATGCTGTTACAACTAATTGCGAATGGTATTGTATGTTACTAACCCAAACTGTCATGACATAATGCAAAACATAGGACGACAGGGAAGGCGGGTTCCAGCGGACCCACCTCTCCCACCTCGGCTGGCGAGTGCACCTGGCACTAGTGCCCAGTCTGGACCCTCCTCCGGTGGCCCTGTGCCACCTGTGGGTGGAAGCGCTGCAGGGGATGGGGCTCACCCCCCCCTCTGCAAGCGTGGCCAGATGAGAACCACCACTCACCCTCTGTAGCATCCAGACTGTGGTGCGTAGGGAGATCCGAGACTCTGTTCTTGGGCCCCTATGCCAGCTTGAGGCACAGGTGGCACAACTTACGGGCATGCCTGTTGCCCAGCCTACACAACCCCCAGCACAGCACCATCCTGGGCAGTGAAGGAACAGTGGAAACATCCCATGGGTGGGGATATCATTTCCACTGTTGCCATCTGTGGGCTCATGGGCTCTGGATATCCAAACATCCATCCCCGTCAATTGTGTAACCCCCCACACGTGTCATACACCGCCCCTGTATGCATCTTGTTTGTCTTGTCTGTTGACCTACCCAACCTACCTCCCCAGCTATACCGACTTCCTTCACCTGACATACCACTCTCACCTGAAAAAAAAAAAAAAAAAAGGGCACTCTGTACCCACAAAAAAATTACGCCCCATACATAGCTGCCCATTCCGCACACATGTCTGCTGGACATGGAAACTATCAATTACAATTGGCTGTACAGCAAGTATTATTGTTGTCCTGACACCTCTTTCAGGGGTGGAAGGTTTCAAATGTCACACCAAATTACATACATATGCACAGCTGTTGCTGATGAAGAAATGGGCAGCTATGGGCCTTACCTACATCCCTCCTGCAAATCCCAAGCTTGTTTCCCTACTGTCTTACCCTCTTTGTGACCCCTTTTTCACCACTTTCCTGTCTCCCCATTTTCATTTCTTTCAAAGAAAATAGCGCGGGTGTGCACCAGAGTAAGCACTGTTAAGTGGTTGTAAGCGGGCGTGCACGGAGCTGAACGCCAGTGCGCATGCGGGAGCTCCGTGCAAACCAGCGCTAACCCGGTTACAACTGCTTAAAAGTGCCTTAGTCACTCTGATTGGCAGGTCCTGTAGTCAGTTCAAAAGCAAAATAAAATCCCACTGTCAGTCCCAAACCCAGGACCTTGGAAACAGTAGTCTGCATGACCTACCACTAAGCCATGACTCTTATAGAAGAGCATTGTGCTAAAATAAATATATCATGTAATAGTAGGAATGAATGTAAAGGGAATATAGGATGTGTAGTACACAAAGCATGTCATTTATACTTACTGTCAAAACTAGTGGATTTCCATAATAGTAGTGTGTGTGTGAACAGAAACAGCCATGCTAGTTGGTAGCTAGTAGGTAATAATGTCAGTTAATGTACATATATAAATGTATGTGTTATATATATATATATATATATATATATATATATATATAGGAGAGAGGAATGGAGAAATGTGAATCTACAACACAGCCTGAATCATGAGAGAGATACTAACCTTTACACTCACAGAACAGTGTCCACAGCATACCAGAATGGTCCCCGCCCTTACAGTCTGAAAGGGCAACGCCTATCTCACACACCCTTTTATAGCACTGTCCTGAAATCACAGTGAGAACTGCAATCAGTACACAACTGGCTGCATGCAATTAGCAAATGCTGGCTTACAATTGGTGCAGAGGCCATCACATGGACTTATGCAGATACCTACAAAAGCATCCTGTACTCACACTCCACACATGCAATACATTCATTGCACTGTCTGGAGGCAGACAGAGAGAGAGAGAGAGACAGACAGAGACAGAGAGAGAGAGAGAAAAAAAAAACACAAACAACAACACATGGTACACACACTGAGTCTAAGCTGTCAGCAGTGACAGTAGCAAGCCGTGCCAGCAGCAGCAGGAAGCAGTAGTAGCTGTAATGCAACCAGCTGCGACAAACACAGGTAATGTAAAGTAACAGGTTAATAGTCTGCATACTGTGAACCCTCCATATGTGTCATAGGTCTGTATCTATATGTATGTCCATGTGATATGTTGTGTGCACATAGTTCCACCAAAAGGGGATAATTATACATTACATGTCATTCAGTGTTAGGCCATGATCCTGGCAGCAGTTTTCCATTGCAGTGAGGCCTGTCTGTAGGATGTGTGTGTCAGCTGGTGTAACGACTATGGCGCTTAGTTAGCAGTCATCTGGGAACTTTGTCATCCACAACCCGCACATGTTCGCTTTTACATCTGAGAAATAAATGCCAAACAATAGGGGTCCTAGGACAGAGGCCTGTGGGATACCACATGTGACTGGCATTGAGTCTGACATGGCTCCTACAATATCGATATTATGGATTCTGTATGTCAACCAGTGTGCAACCCATCATGTGACATATGTAGTAACATTTAAGCTAATGAGCTTGTCTATGATGCCTGAGTGGAGTACTGTGTTGAAGGCCTTAGGCAAGTCCAGTTAAGCTGTATGGATTGCGTTGCCCTCATCAATGGCTGTAGTGACTGTTTTGAAAGGTCAACCAGGTTCAATAGGCAGGAGGATCAGCCAATCACAAAGGCAAACTGGCCGGGAACAACTGTCTGCAGTTACCCAATATCGCTGTATATGCGTCCCATACTGAATCATTCCATAGCTTTGCAGACCAGGCTGGTTAAGCTTATGGTGCGGTAGTTCCCAGGGTCAGTAGAGGTGCCTCCTTAGTGGAGTGGGACCACTGTTGCTGTATGCCAGTGTTCAGGTACATATCCTGTAGTATGGCCAAGGTTAAATATGAGTCTTATATGCGGTTGTATGTCCTTGGAGTTCACGTAGCACACATCCAGGGATACCATCAGGTCACATTGATGCTGTGTGTTCTGCTTTGCTGAGGGCGGCCCTCACCTGGACATGTGAGATGATAGGGAGGTAACATTCAGCTGTGATAAGTATTTCTACTTGTGGGGGAGAAGGAGGGGGGATACATACACCGAATCTGTCTGCAAGAATGTTGCCAATATCTGTGTGTTCGGTGAATGTTAAGTAGGTGTGTATTAACTCAGAGCATATCTGAGGCTTTTGGTCCATATGTGTAACATAACTGAAGAAGGCCTTGTGGTTATCTATAGTGTTCGTGGCCATTTCCCTCCCAGAGTAGGCCGTGGATGTTGTTATGAGAGACCGTAGCTTATTACCAGTGCTGACCACAGATGCCTTCCCTTAATGTGAATCTGCTTTGTCCTGCAGTAGCCTCCTTCTATTGTTATACAATCTGCCTTTCGCTGGAGTCCACTGGACAGGATGCCTAACCTTTGTGCATAGGGTCTGGGTTAGAAATGTGTGTGCATGTTCCATGCAATCTTTGGGATGTCCGTGGGAAGCATTCGCAAAGGGGTCAGCAGTGTGGGTTGTGGCTTCCACTGGCCCAGTGGGCTGCATGGATACCATCTCATTCCTAACAAGTGAATAACTGTCTAATCACATACATATCAAAGTAGTCTACTGTGCTGGTGGTGGTGGTGGTGGGATATGTATATCCAGGCCGAGTAACTTGTGTCCAGATCACACTAGTGGATGGTGTTCCACATACAGTACCTTGGTATGAACCCCCAGAGTGAGGTTGTGCATTGGACCTGTAGCAGTGTGCTGACCGATGGGGCATGCTACTATGTTGTATGGAATGTGGCAGGTATTGTTGCACAGGTGTTGGCTGAGCACTGATATATGGTCATGTACTTGTGTATCCACCAAGAGACACACACATGCTACATATGAGAGTAGTAGTTCACTACAGTTGAGTATCATGTATAGTATGTGTGCCATATATTGCTGACATAGTCTGCTGATATCCTGTTTGTGTTCTCTTCCAGGGACATGGAGCGTCAGCGTAATTCTGCCTACTCTGCAGCAGAAGATGAGGAGATACACCAGATCCTGGTGCAGGATTATGACATACTGGTTTCCCGCACCAGCCAGAATCAGCAGGAGAGGGCTGCACTGTGGCAAGACCTTGTCCGTAGGGTAAATGACATTGGCATGCATAACAGGACATATGAGCAGGTACGACATCACTGCAGTGATTTAATCAGAAATGTCCATCAGCATGCGTCGGATATCCACAGGCAACAGGTTGCCACAGGAGGCGGGGTGGCCACACCCCCCCTCACCAGACTGGAGGGGCTACTCCTAAGTGTTGTGGCTCCAGCCCTGGAACAGCAACAGCAATACACCTGCATCATGATGGAGGCTGGATCCACACAGCAGCACGACATGGAGCATGCAGGTAATATGCCATATGTACACTTGACTGTTCTGTACACTGTTAGTTTATGCATGTGTAAGGTGTGTCCGTGGTATGTAGCTGTCAACATAGTATGTAATTGTGCAGGTGTGATATTGGCAATATCAGCAGCTGATGTGTGAAAGGCAACTGGTGTACTACTGCACTGTATCATATGCAGTATCAATGGCACAGTTGTGCCCACTGACATTAATCTCCTCATTTCTGCAGGTCATAGGTTCATAGGTTCATACTAGGCTATCTGCCCGAGGGCATTTACAAGCCTAGCCCATAGTTTTGTGGCTTACGCCACCCCTTTAGTATGGGGAACTATACCCATTATTTTGCTGTGCCTCTGTTGAGCAGTGACACTGAGGTAATCCCTGGGGTATATCTGCGATCTCCCATCCATTGGTCAAGATTTCTCTTGAACAAGGCCAGCGAGGTGCTCTGCCTCACATATACCGGGATTTTATTCCACAGCATAGGGAGTCTTTGGGTGATGAATCTATCCCTCCAGCACGTCCTATTAATAGCCTTGTTGAGGTTTAAGTCTCCGCCTTGTGGCTCTGACGGATCTAGATTTTTTGAGATGAAGCATATTCATCAAATCTGGGTTTGACATGGCCTTGTATGTTAGGCAAAGGTCACCTCTGAGCAAGCGGTACGCGACTGAATAGAGCTGGAGTTCTTTCAGTCGGGCAGCATAGGACAGATGTTTGAGACCCTTTATCCTTTTGGTGAGGAACTTTTGTGGCCTCTCCAGCTGCTGCAAGTGTCGGGTCAGATACATTCCGAATGGGGCATTGTACTCAATCATTGGTCTGATGAGTGATGAGTATAGGGAGACTATGTCCTCCCTTGATCTAGATGAGAATCCCTTCATAAGGTGGGCAATGTAGAAGGTCTTCTTAACTACTTTAGCTACATGGGTGTCGAATGACAGACTACTATCAACCTGGGTCCCCAGGTCCCTGATAACTTCTTCTGTGCTCAGTGGATTGCCACCTATTTGGTAGCTAGGGGTAACCCTGTTTTTCCCGAAGGGTATGACTATGCATTTTTTGGCATTTAACTTTAGGCCATGGCTCTGGCACCAGTTATCCATTTCTGTGAGACCCTTCTGAAGGATATCTGTGTCAGATGTGTTTTCTACTATGGCGCCCAGTTTGCAGGTCCCTCCGGTGTTACAGCAAGGCAGGCCATCCATGCTGGTGAGTGTGTTTTAACAATACCTATAATAGTCCTGATAGTGCTAGTAATACTAGTGTAACCCAGTAGTGCTCTGTGTGTATACTGCGGGGTGTGCATGTGTGCATGTGTGCATGTGTGCCTGTGTCCACGTGTGCATGTGCGCCTGTGTCCACGTGTGCATGTGTGCATGTGTGCCTGTGTCCACGTGTGCATGTGTGTATGTGTGCATGTCTGCATGTGTGCATGTGTACACGTGTCCATGTGTGCATGTGTCCACATGTGCATGTGTGCATGTGTGCCTGTGTCCACGTGTACGTGTGTGCATTTGTGCATGTGTGCATGTGTGCACGTGTGCATGTGTGCATGTGTGCCTGTGTCCATGTGTGCATGTGTGCATGTTTGCATGTGTGCATGTGCCCACGTGTGCATGTGTGCATAAGTGCATCACTGGTAACATTGTGTGGACACTGTAAACTGTGTTTCCTGTCTTCCTCCCACAGGTTCTGGTGCTGCTCTAGTGTCCTGCAGCAGGGAACCTGAATCTGGTGCCACAGGTACTGATAATGATGATATCTGTGTAATGGCACAGGAAGGTGTGTCAGGGTCTGCCATTGGTCAGCCAATTGACAGTACACAGCTGTCAACCCCATTATTGCGCACAGTCATCCTGCCAGTACATCCTATGTCACCATTGTCCCTAGGTGATGGGCAGGATACAGTGGACATTGACCAGGGTAATGTGGTATCTGTGGCACATGCTTCCCCACACAGCAGCCATGGGCAGGGTCCTGCAATGGTACCACACAGACAGTTGCCCATGGGTTCTCGTGGGAGCATCCATGGGCGTACTGCCTCTGGCAGCCATGCCCAAAGAGGTCTGTCAACCTCAGCTATGTTTCGGGCTGTCATGCAGGCACAGTCGCATATGGAAAGGTACACCAGACAGGGTCTGAGGGAGCTGAGAGCATGTCACACAGCCATGACTGACAGTATGCATGACATCGCGGATACTATCCGTAATTTCACTGATGTCATAGACAGACGTTGTGGGGACATATTACAGCAGTTCCACAACCACATGTCCATGAGCCAGGGCAATGGTGGGTGGTTGCGGCGTCGACGTGGCCGTATGCCAGCAGCAGCAGCAGCTGGCAGTCGGCGTGGATGACAACAGGCCCGCGGACGCCCCCATAGTGCCAGCAGCAGCCCCAGCAATGCTGGGTCTGTGCTGTCATCACAACGCCCCAGGAGACCACATGCACATGGCTCTGGACAGTCCCAACAGGGACCTGTGTCCAGTCAACACACTCCCGCTTCTGATGACAGTACCCAGTCTGGCTTAGTACCGGATATGGTCTGTAGCACACCTGCCAGGCACAGGTACCATGTCCATGCCCACAGACACTGATCTGAATGACCTGCCAGGTGCAGTCTGTGGCTGTCCACAAACTCCTGTATATGGCAGCCATGAGGTGGAACTGTTTGCGTACATACACACATGCAAAATGTTAACACCTAGGGCTACCACATACATGCACACACTGCACCAACAGTGCCCCACCCTGTACTGCTGTCCCTCACCAACACACATACACACACATGTCAATTGGTGGTATCAGTGACAGACTCAGGCATACCTAATTCACACCCTGTGCATATGATGAAACTGTGCCACCTCCTGCAATCTCCAACATCAATGCAGGAACAGGTAAACACATTTCTGATGGACAGGGTGACTACTTAGAAGTGTATTAGTAGTATCATGTTGGTAACAGTACAGTGTGCTGATATGACTGTGTGTATATCCCAGCATGCCTGATGAAGTAACCGTATGACTGTCCTGAATTGTTATCTACACCCATAGTACATACCAAAGTGTAACAGCTGCACGTTATTGCATACTGGTGGTAAGGATGTCAACAGATAGCCACATACATGGGTAGCACAGGGGGGAAGCTAATACAAGTAGTGATACGCAATGATGGACATGTACAGTAATGGTGGCAAGTTGCCCACAACGACTATGCAATGTGGATGTTTGCGCATATTGATATGTGTGCAGTACCAATGTAATCCAAATCACAATTAACTATGACATAATATCAGTTCTACCATGGACATCTGAGCTGTGCATTCCTGGGTACATGTTGATAGTACCTACATATTTGCACTGTTACCTACTGTTAGTGTTTCCCTTTCTTTGTTGTACAATGGACTACTTCCAGCCCTACTTACTGTAGCTTTGTTTGCATGCATGTTCACTTGGGGTTCCCTGGAACACTGCTTCCACCTGCAATGCAGAGTTACAGTGCTTCTGTGGACTCCTACTGACATCTGCATAGCGTACGATACGTATGTCAAGTTTACACATGACAGAACGTCACTGTCTGTCCTGTTCGCATGTATGTTGCCTGTGACACATTGCACATGTCTTACTTGGCATTTACCCACGTGTGCAGTCATATATGCCAGTGCTATGAAATCAGTAGCAGTACACCCACACATACACACCTTCAGTATGTTGTTCCCCATTGGCCCTATGTGTTGGTAATCACCATGGCAATCACACTACTATGGTAGCATGTGCAAAGGTAACCTGTGAATCACCTCTATGGTCCAGTTGTGATTTGTGTGAGTCATGTGGCAATGTCACAGCTGCCACATGTATGCAGTCAACCCTCACACCTGGCCAGGAACGTACAACACATGTGTGGGATGCCACCACATAGCCAATCTGGGGACTGAGCACTCTGAACCCAGTAATGCCATACCCTGTCAGGTGGCATGACATACTACAGTGACTACAATACCAGTTAGACATAGACCCACATTGACAGCAATCTGAACACACTGGGGCATACTTGGAGACTCAGAATAGCATCCTGCTTGAGCATCACACACCTCTGCAGCTGGCACACAGGCATACGTTACGTAGGAACAGAGCACATGCCACACATGGCACACACATCCCGTGTTCCAGACACTCACAGCCTGTAGGGCTACACAACACACCTGCTACAGATGTGTCAGGTACCTCTCTTGGTCACAGGAGTGGGGTCCCGCTCAACAGGCTGTACATGGTGAAGGTCACAGTGATATGCCTGTGGGGCACTATGGTCCACCACAAAACACGTGCATACAGGTCAGTCAGAGGCATGGACACATATGACTCTGTCATTGACCATGCCACTATGGATGACCTGAGACATACCTCCCTGGACTACATGACAGGGAACATAGAAGGGATCTCTCAGCATGTGGCATGGGCCAGTATGAGCCTGATCTTGGTTGCCATCATACCCTCACCAGGTATGCTACCACTATATGTAGGAAGGGTGTTCTATGTCTACATTCTGCTCAGTCTCCAATGTCATTCCTGGGGTATCCACTGGCTGTCAACGTGTGCTTACATGCTAGGGAAGCCACAATGATTTGCGAGGGGCAGCTTGCACATGACACCCATGGGCCAATGTATATTGGTGAAGCCCCTTGATACACACATAGTGCCTTATGCTGCAGGACATGGATTGCATAGCCACCTCCGCGGGTATCACACAAGATAGGACACTAACAGTGATGCTACACAACATCAGCAGTGTACACCGCAAGATGCATGCACTGGACACTGTCCTCAGCATGGTGAACTGCAATGTCTGTGCAGTACCAGAGTCCTGATTCACGGCTCACAGGTGCAACCCATCACTGCCAGGTTATACCTCATACCATGCCTGTCATCCCCTACACATGTAACACACATGGACAGGGGGGTGGTATCCCAAGGTACCACAGATACACACACCTCCAGGTTGTTGGCACAGCACAAAGCATCAGGGCTTATTCATGTGTAGCTAACAGTGTGTCAGACTGCCTTCTGGTTCATAGCCTGGCACACACAACCCTCCCATACACAGGAAACCCACCTATCCTCCATAACAACACTGGCAATATGACAGTCTCAAGAACTGTCTTTATATGGCTGGACTGCATCCAGCCAAACATTGTGCGTGAGCATTACTGTAGCTACAACACACTAGTTGAAAGGTTCCCAGCATGTGGTCACTGAATTGCAGTGGAATAACATGTTACCACTCCCACAACAGGTGGGAACATGCAGCACCTGTACATCGACTACATGTAGACTATATGGCCCAGACCAGATGTGTATCCCCTGCTGTAGGTATTTTACCATATACACCCACACTGTATAGACACATACTGCGTGCGGCCCCTGCACAGTAAGACACAGTCATATTGTTATGCATTGCAAATACCATTTATCCACTCGAGGCACGTGTCAGACATGGTAACTACTGCAGGTCACAGGTATTTATGTGTATGTGTCACACACATACATCATGTGTGCATTGCCATTGCTGGTTTAGGCAATGGCATGCATTGTTATGCACAAAGATCCACACAAGGTCATAATGTGTGACACAACCACACGTGGCAGTTGTGGGTTTCGAAAACATACCTATCTGTACTCTGACAATGGTAATAGACCCAGTAGCGGAGCGCACTGTTGGCATTACTGGCCAACTAGCCCTGTTTGGCTGTGCTGATAGTGTGGTGACATCCCCTGTGTTTACTGGGGGAATATGCAGCATCTGGTGTATTGTAATATTTGCCAAAAGGATCTGTTCTCTCACACTTGCAATTACACACACCCTACTACCCCCACACACACACTTGCAGGATTCATACCCCTACCTAACTATGTCACGACACGTGAGAGACGATTAGCTGCGCACTATTCAGATTACTAGGAGGTTCCTCTTCTCCGGCTGTACTTATAGGGTGCTGACATCATCAGTGTTTGGAAAGGGTAATGTGCATCATGTAGTGTGATCTCCTGATTGCCAAAAAAAACATGTTTTTCATACAGAATTGCACACACACAAACTCCCCACATCCAAACACACACACACTTGCAGGTTTCAAACCCCTACCTAACTATGTTATGACACCTGAGAGAGATGCTTTAATAGAGTGCGCTATTCGGATTACTGGGAGGTGTTTCTTCTCCAGCTGTATGTATAGCGTGCTGACATCATCAGTGTTTGGAAAGGGTAATGTGCATCATGTAGTGTGTTCTCCTGATTGCAAAAAAGCACATGTCTTTCATACAGACTTGCACACACACAAACTCCCCACATCCAAACACACACACACTTGGCATTTGCAGGTTTCATTCCTACCTAACTATGTTATGACACTTGAGAGAGACACTTTAGCAGAGTGCACTATTCAGATTACTGGGAGGTGTTCCTTCACCAGCTGTATGTATAGGGTGCTGACATCATCAGTGTTTGGAAAGGGTAATGTGCATCATGTAGTGTGATCTCCTGATTGCAAAAAAACACATGTCTTTCATACAGAATTGCACACACACAAACTCCCCACATCCAAACACACACACTTGCCATTTGCAGGTTTCAAATTCCTACCTAGCTATGTTATGACACTTGAGAGAGACACATTAGCAGAGTGCACTATTGAAATTACTGGGAAGTTTCCCTTCTCCTGCTGTACTTATAGGGTGCTGACATCATCCGTGCTTAGATAGGGGACTGTGCATCCTGTAGAGTACTTTCACAGTTGCCAAAAGGGACATCTCCCTCACACAGACTTGCACACACATTAACCCCCCTTCACACACACTGGGCAGTTGCAGGATTCAAACCCCTACCAAAATATGTTATGAAACTCGTAACAGACACATTAGCAGAGCATGCTATTTGAATTACTGGGAGGTTTCCCTTCTCCTGCTGTACTTATAGGGTGCTGACATCATCCGTGCTTAGATAGGGGAATGTGCATCCTGTAGAGTACTTTCACAGTTGCCAAAAGGGACATCTCCCTCACACTGACTTGCACACACATCAACCCCGCTCACCCACGCACACACACACACACACACACAAACACAAACACACACTGAGCATTTGCATGGTTCGAACTCCTACCTACCTATATTATGACACTTGAGGGAAACGTATTAGCAGAGTGTGCTAACCGAATTACTGGGTGTCTAGTCAGCACCTGCAGTATGTATAGGGTGCTGACATCTTTATTACTACAGAGGTATGTACATCTAGTACTACCTGTCAGGTGGGGGATAGCATATATATGCATTTGCAGCCACCTATGTCAGGGTCAGATATGCACATCGCACTGGCAGGTTATGTTCTATACCTTGCTTCGTGACCACAGGACCTGTAACACACAACACAACCAGTCCAGAACACCACTCCCACATCCAGGACACACACTTTGCTTCCCTGGGAACAGTACCGGGATATGCAGGTGTTCACATACACGATTCCAGTTGTTAACATCAGGTACAAGCTTATTGTGTGTGAGAACTACTCAGGCCTCTACCACTTTACCCTACAGCCACTACAATTTGTGGGTCCATGTGCTATGGCAGAACCACACACCACAGCCACATGGGGGAATACATATTGCACCTGTCCATCTGCAACATGGGTACTCACTGTTCCACACCAGAGGTAGACCACCATTGTTGATATCTGACCATACCCACTTTTCCCTGGACATCCATATCCCATCCCCACCCCCAGGCAAGGTTGTCACTGCAAACAAACTGTATTTAGCACAAGCAGACTCTACACTTGTGAAGACTGGGGTGGACGACTTCAAAGGACCCATGCTGGGGGACTATACTGGCCACTCTGCATAATCCTTGACAATTGCATTCTATGAGCATGTGTAAGGTTTGCATTGATCATGCTATCCCACATATACCCATGACTGCTCCACAACAAGACACCTGTCAGGTGTACACCAGCCATATATGAGCCGTCCAACAGACAGAGTGAGCTAATACATTGCAGAGCTGTAGCCCACAGAGGGAGGACATCTGTGAACAGTACCAGCACGACACTTAATTTCCACATAATCATCACAACACAGTGATGACAGTGGAATTGTCCAGACAATGCAGATAGGGCTCCCCTCAGTCTGTTATTGATGGCCACTTACTGTTAGAGGTCCTCAGCAACCCTCTTCCAGCACACACCAACAACATGGCTGTGGCTTAGCACATTCAAACCCTGGGATCTCCACTGTGCCCCTGCTTGACAGAGGCACAGCTCACTAGCCTCACACGTTGCCTTATGTGACCTACTTTACAGTGGCACAGTAGCCTACTGTACTGGGGATGCAGATGCCAAGCACACTCTGGCTAAGCTGTCATTCCCTAGGGCAACAAGCCTAGTATTGACCTCTACACCCATATGTTCAATTGTCAGATGCACAATATTTGTTGTGCTGTTATACTGTTTGCAGGTCTTTATTGCCATAGCATTCCCTGTTCCTATGAACAACTTGTGTATCTGTGGAAGATGTTTGAATATGAGGGGGATCCACTATATTACTTATATCTCTGTAGTCATTTACTGTGTGCACTGGGCATATTGCTGTGTTGTGGTTGGTTCCTGGAATGACACGTACAAATACCAGATATGTGTGGCCAACTGCTAAACGGAGATATGGCCTAAGTGTGTGAGCATGCCCAGTTCAGCCTTTCCATGGCATGTTGTCTGACATATGCCTCATTTATCAAAGTGTGCGAGCATGCCCAGTGTGAGCTTTCCATATGTTGAACTCTGAAGTCCACCACATATTTGGGTGTCTGTGAACTTCAACAATATCTCACGTTTATGGTTGCGTGTTGGGTGTCATGTTGTGTACTTACTGGCCAACTGCTTTGTGTCTGCCACAACAGGGATTATACTGTGCCTGCAGGGATTGCATGGGATACTTTGCATACAGTTGTCAACATCCTTTCATAATGACCTAACAATGTAGTACCGTATAGTGTACTGGTTCAGTACTTTCACTGTGGTGGACAGTATCCTGGGCTTTAGTCCTATCACTGCTTGACATCTTCATAGTGAGCACAACAGACTCTGTAGGGGCCAGTTGTGCACATATGACCATGTTGCATTATGTTCAGATATGGACTACCTACACCAGGCTTGTCCAACATTGGTAGTGTATTCCACAACATAGGTGGACATTGGCAAACACTAGCGATGTTCCCTAGGCCATTTCTGATGCTAGTCACAGGGTGTGTTTGTCCTTCGACACACATTGTAACTGGAGTTTGCCATGACATATGTCATGGTTAGTATACTGTGCCTCCGTCTACCTCTGACATAACAGTAATACCCAGGTTTAACCTACCATCTCCCATCCCCCATCCACTCATCGGGATTCCTCTTGAGGGGTGTCAATTGGTGACTCTCTGGCTAACCTGTACTGGGAGTTTACTCAAGAGTGGGGGTGCCTTCTGTGTTATGGATCATTCTGTACAGCTTGTTGTATGTATGTCAGTGCTGGGGTACAGGTCTCTCATGTGCATAGCTCACTGCCATTCAGATTGTACAAGATGAAGCATGTTCATTGATTCCAGCTTGGACATGGCTTCATACATCAGGCACAGCTTCCTCTGCATACATGTTCAGTCACAGTCCTTCCATGTTGGCCTGTACCTATGGGACATAAATACGGAATGGGGGGACCAAGCCTTGTGGGATGCCACTCACATCTACTTTGTAGTCTGACATGGATGCAGCATGTCTGACCATGTCAGTTCTGTCCTTGGTCTGGTTTGCAACCCCTCTACTGACATAGGGGTATATATTTAAGCTGGTGAACATATCCATACTGAACTTGTAGGGTATTGTCTGGAAGCATATGCACGGTCCAGCTACGCTGTGTGGACCACATTGTCCTCATCAATGACCTTAATGACTGTTACAAATGGGTCAAACATGTTTAGGGGCAGGATCTGCAGTTACGACAGCCACACTGTGTAGGGTCCGGTATCAGTAGGTCCACGATAGCTTTATGTCTGCGGTACATACTGATCCTTTCCATAGCTGTGCAGACCAAACTTGTCAGGATCCTGGGGTGGTAGTTTGCAGTATCCATTCAGGCAACACCTTTGTTGTGAAGGACCACTGTTGTTGTACACTGCTCTTTGGGTACATATCCTGTGGTAAGGCTGACATTGGGCAGTAGTGTGATTTGGCATTCCATTATTCTTGGAGTCCATGTTGGCCTCAGCCCAGGACACCATCACATACCTTTGCTGCTGTGTGTTTTGCTTTGCAGATGATGGCTGTTACCTCAGCATCTGCAATGTCAGGGGACCAGCAGTCTGCTGGGATAGATATTTTGCATTCTGGGGGGGGGGTTGCACTGCACCTGTCAGGTTGTATGTTGGCAATATGTGTGTGTGTTTGGTATGATGTTTGTAATATCTGTGTGATTCGGAGCATGTCTGTGGATTCCCAACATGGTTCCTACCATCAGTTAAGTAAGCCTTGTGATATCCTTAGTGTCCTGTACAATTTGTATCTTTATACAAATCCACCCTAGGGCATTAGTAAGCCAAGCCAGAGTGTGTGTGTCTTTCGCTGCCCCTTGTTATGCGACTATTATGGCCATTTATGATTTTCTTTACTGTGCCTCTGTCTGGACATGACACAGTGAAGACCCCCAGTGTACATGCACGATCATCCATCCACATGGCAATATTCCTGTTGAGGGGTGTCAGTGAGGGGCTCTGCCTAACATGGATTGGGATCCTGTTTCTGGGTGTGGGGAGCCTCTGGGTTATGTAGATGTCCCTCCAGCACATCCCATTTCATTATGTGTTGAGGCTGGCATATGTCACTCTCACGGCTCCAATGGCTTTGATTTCCTGTGGTGGAGCATGTCCATTACTCCTGTGTTGGACATGGCCTTGTACAACAGACATACAATGCCTCTGTGTAGGCAGTCTGTGACTGCATTCAGCTGGGGTGTCTACAGCCAGGCAACATAGGACATATATTTGACACCCTTTATCCTCTTGGTGGGGTACCTTTGAGGTCTTCCGAACCGCTGCAGGTGTCAGGTACGGTACATCCCATATGAGTCATTGTACTAGATTATGGGTCTGATAAGGGAACAGTACAGGGGCACAGTGACCTCTGTTGATGTAGATGTGAATCCTTTCATGATACAGTGTCCAATATCGACAGTCTTCCTAGCCACATTGGCATTGTGAGTGTCACATGACAGGTTACTGTCGACTTGTGTCCCTATGTCCCTGATTACTCATTGCATACATAATGGTTTACCACCTATGTGGTAATTTGTGAGTACCATGTCTGGTATTTGGTGGGACATTCATACTGTCCAGTGTCTTCAGGATGTCTGGGTGGGGTTCTTGTGTGTGAGAGTGTGGTCTTTCGCATGCTACAGACTGTACAGCAGTTTTGACTACACTTAGGTGCACATGGGTGGTCTCCGCTTCGTGCATTTTTAGTTACCTGGCCATATGGGTGCCTGTGCTGCATATGGATTCCCCCCCCCTCCTTTGATGTTTTGGTCCAGGTGTTGGGGCCATAACGCATGATATGTGGTATAACCTGGTAGTGCTGGTGTGCTATCAGTAGGCTTGCAGCAGGCTTCTGTCTCTGCACAGACATCGATGTTCTCCATACTGGGAAGTGCTTCAGGGGCATGCATATTGCAGTTTACACATCTGGCATTGGTCAGCATTACCCTTATGTTTCTTACCACTTATGTTTTCTAGGGTGTTTATGCTTTCTAGGGTGGTGGGTTAGTCTTTTTGGCCTTGCCTACGTACGCCTCTATGGAGGTGGCAAAGGCCTTATCCAGTATCCAGACGCCCAGGGGTAACAGGTGCAAGCTATCCCTGGAACAGCAGCATGGCTTGTCATGCATGACATCTCAAGCAGACAGACATTAGACCCTCTTCGACTGACAGCTGTAACTGTGCCACCTGTTAAAGCTGATCATTCTGTGTTTGTACTGTGGCATCATTCTTGGTGAGGGTTGGATGCTGCAAACGGCCAGTATCATACCGGCCTGGGGTACATACTCAGGGAGCTCATCCATGTCTCTTTTCATGTAGTCCAGGGAGGTACATCTCAGGTCATTCACAACAGCATGGACAATGAGTGCATCATATTTCTGCTTGCTTTGGGGTGACCTGCGCACTTGTGTTATGTGGCATATTGTGGCAGCCTACAGGCAGCTTACTGTACCCTTTCCCTTATTCAGTCTGGTGAGTGGGACAGCAGTGTGTCTGCCTATACAGACACCTATTACAACTGTATCAGGCATGTTGTTTCTCCTTCTGGCCTGTGACTGTTTGGTACACCAGCTTTGTGTACTATGTGTTGCATGTGCTATGTTTGGAGGTTGTGGTTGCTTGGGATCTGCTTTGGAGGCTTCGGTTGGTGTGGTGTGTTTGTAATTAGGGCCTCCGGGAATGTTTTTATGTGTTTATGTGTTTGGTTTACAGTTGTGATAGGTCTATGTGGGACTGGGTTTGTGGTGTATGTGGTTACCTTCTCCTCCTGACTAGTTTTGACAGTACTGAGTTGGGGGAGCTAAGCCTCCGGTTTGGATACATGGTTGCATCTCTCACATATATTTGTATTTATTGGGGGGAGTTGTGGGTTGTCTGTGTACTTGGGCCAGGTGTCACATTGCCTCTGGATTCACATATTCTACTTGTTGTGGCTGGCCTTAGTGGATTGTATGTGTGGACATATTTTATTGCCATACTACTGATCAGTGATTACTTCCCTTTTTATGTTTGCTCTATCATGTAGTAGCTTCCTCATTCTCTTGCATGGTTTGGTTATGGCTGGAGTCCAGCATGCCAGATGCCTGCATGTATGGCATTGTGTCTTGTTGTTATTTGTGAATGCATACTCCAAGCATTCCTGGCTGTGTTCATGGAATGCCTGTATAACATGTTCTGCGGTGTGTCCCATATTCTGCACTTGCACAGGGCCTTTTGTGGATTTCACATCGGTTTGGAGGGGTGCAACCTATGCTTTACACATGTTTTTCACTGTGGTTTTCTGGCCAGGGACTGTGGTCAGGATGTGTATATCCAGTGTGATTACTCTATGGTCTGGTCTAACCAGTGAGGGATACACTACTTATCTTGCCATCCAGTACACATGTTGCTGATTATCACATTCAGTATGCTTACCCCTCTTGTGGGAGTGGTACATTGTTCCTGGGCATCTTGGTTTATGGATTCTGGGAACTTTTTTCCTACTGTGCTGGTGCTAGTATAATGCTCCCAGTGTATGTCTGGGTATTTTCAGTCAAGCAATATAATGTGGTTTGGGGGGTTTGATATATTCATGTATTCCAACATAGGCCAGGTGCAGTTCCTGGTATTAGGACAGTAGTCTGCAGCAGGCTATATACTGGGAGGCTGTTTTAGCCATTGGTATTTGACCATGGCTAATCCATGCTGCTTCTTGTTGTGGTACCAACATGGGGGTGTGGTTATCATTGACATTTATTGCTAGTCACCCTCCTTTTGCAGCTTGTTCCATGTTTTGCGGCTGTACAGCACAGTATGAGGTGTAACCTGGTAGTGTTAGGGTGCTGATGTGAGCCTTGACCCAACTTTCTATTACAGGACTGATATCAACATTCTCCATACTGTGTGCGTACACTGCACACATCTTACGGTTTAGACTTCTGGCATTGGGTAGCATTACATCTAGGTTCATATCCCTTGTGGTACCTATGAAGGTGGGTTTGTGTTTTAAGACTTACCTATTCAAGGCATGCTGTGGGTACTGACAGCCTTTGCCAGTATCCATGGGGCCTGGACTGATAGGTGCATGCCACCCCTAGCAGGTGGTGCATCATGTCATGCTCCACATGTCTTCCCAGGCTGAAGCACATTGGCTCCCCTTTGACTAACTGCATTACTTCAGCCAGTTATTGCAATTGATCATCCCATCGTCATTTTGTGGCTTCATGCTTGGTGAGGGTGGATGTTAGTCAGGGTCCTCAGGTGTGCATATAGTACATGGTATTACATTACTTAACACATGGCATTCATGCCTCAGGTGGTGCTGCAGGGCTGCCTCTGTCTGATGCACATATTACACTCCCTGTACATGTTTGTGAGCAGGTCATGTCATTTTAGTCATCCCTGTTATTATTTGAGTGAGTCAGAGGGGGTATCATTCCCAGGGTTCCTACTGAGCCAGTGTATGTGCTATGCGTTGCCTCTTTGCCAAGGCCAGGGCATACTGGGCATGCCTCCTTCTGCCTACTGGGGAAGGCTCAGGTTGTTCCTCCTCCGAGTCACGCTCTGCCTGTGATGGCCTTGGCAATGGTGGGGGGCTGTTTGGCCCAGCCCTATGCTGTTCCTGCTGCAGCTGTTTTCGCAAGATCATATTATGTAGCATAGCACATACCATGACAATTTGGGTACATGTAGTTGGTGTGTACTGCAAGGCTCCACCAGATGTGTCCAGACACCGGAACCGTGACTTGAGCAGCCCAAACACACGCTCTATTACATTACGTGTTTGTGCATGTGCCTCATTATGGCGTTCCTGTTCAGGTGTGTGTGCGTTTCTGATGGGTGTCATCAGCCACGGCTCCAGTGCATAACCTGCATCCCCCACTAGGTGTCCGTGTGGAATGTCCCCATTGGCAAATGTCTGGTACAGCTGTGTCAAATGCCAGATGTGGGAATCATGGTAGCTCCCAGGGCAGCCAGCACACACATTCATTATTATGCCCTGGGCATCACACATGACCTGACAGTTGATGGAGGGGAAGCCCTTGCAGTTAGTGTAGGCCCTACCCCGCTCACCAGCTGGTGCTTTGATGCGTATGTGCGTGCAGTCTATTGCACCCACTACCTCAGGGTATTCCGCTATTTGCTGGAAGAGACGCTTATTGCTGGCCAATACCTCACGGGCATTGGGGAAATATACATGATCACCGACATGTGCTGACATGGCATCCAGGAACTGGTGCAGTACCCTGGAGGCTGATGCCTGTGATATCCCCATCATATCACCAGTTGGTCTTTGGAAGGTACCTGTTGCTAGTATTTTTAGGCCAACACATACCTTGGTTTCCACTGGGATGGGTTCCCCTATGTTGGTTCTGTGTGTGAGGCGTGGCCTGCACAGCTTAACTATTTGCTGCAGGAGCTCTCTGTCCACTCTATAGCGCTCTACTATTTCCAGCTCATGTAACCCGTGGTAGGTGACCCTGGGCCTGTACACTCTTCTCCATCTCCTCACTGTGGGTTGTCTGGCACCATCTGCATTGTCACCACCCTCAGCAAGTCGCCTATGTCTCATTATGACAGCTATGGCAGCCCCTAACATTTCTGCTCTGAGTTCAGCTTTTTCAGTTTTCACTTCTAATAGCTTACTCCTGTCTTGCAGTGTCTCTTGAGAGAAACATCCTGCACTGCTGTTTGCAGAGATTTAAGTGCTGGGCTGGGCTACTATTCTGCCTGTGTAATTGCCTGCTTCTAATTGTTTTCACCTGCTAGCTCCAGCAGTATTCCCTGCTAGCTTCCTACTAATTCTGTTGCTTCCTTTTTCCTTTCTGTTTCCTCAGGGGGGAGCAGCGTGCATACCAGCAGAAACACGCTCACAGTGGCTTACATGCGCGCACACATGCTTACACGGTTCAGGATCTGCCTATTCGGGTTAAAACACGCTCACACCAGC
Source organism: Protopterus annectens (assembly GCF_019279795.1). Lineage (NCBI taxonomy): Eukaryota > Metazoa > Chordata > Ceratodontiformes > Protopteridae > Protopterus > Protopterus annectens. The sequence continues at coordinate 772,423,587 of NC_056730.1, read as the reverse complement.
GCAAACAGTTTACAGGTCTGCCAACAGGCTCCTACATGCTCAGTCTGCCATACACGCCCACACACCAGCGCTAACAGTGTTAAACATCTACCAACACGCTCCCACATGCTCAGTCTGCCTTACACATGCACACTGCCCTACTCGCACTTCATGGCGCGCATACGTGCGCATGCACACCCAGCAAGAAACTTTGGTGTAAGTAACAGTGTACACCTTCCATTTCTTGACTTTCCCATGCTTATCTTGTTGCACTCCTCTTTCCCTGATCTGTGTCTGTCATCTGTCATGTTACACTGACCTCCAATGAACTGCATTTCTTTCTACCATTCCCCCCTGTGATGTCACCTATCTCCTACTCTGTTTCTCCCCCTTATGTATCTCTTACACTACTCAGACTGTGCTCATTTGCTATGTGACTGTGGGATTCAGTATCCTTACCCTCATTTACATGAGATTGCCTACTAATGCTTAGTTACATGTCTTAGACTCAGCTTCCCCCCTTAGCAACCACTACACGGTGGCCATGTTGTTTATGGTCTGCTGGTCCCTGCATTGTCATTCCATGTATTGCATAAAACCTACATTTGTGGGTTTATAACCTTCATTTTTATGTTTTATACAGCGCAGCCCGTTTGCACGGGGCTGCGCTGCGCTTAAACATTTTTATAATTTTTGCATCGGGTTACCTTGCCAGTGGCCACATATTTGGCCATTGTCATGCTGCCTGACACATATGCACCCTTTATTTGGAGCTGACATGGCTCCGTTGTGATTTTTGCAGAAACGTACCTTTCGGCTGCAAGTGAGGTATTTAGCATATCCACGCCCAGTCCGTGTAAGAGACGTTTTAGCTGGTCTCTTACACGGAGTTTTGGGCTGTTCCTGGATCGCGGGGCTTGCATGGAGTGTTACACGTCTCTTACACTCCATGCAAGCCTTCGTGAATCCTGCCCAATGTTTTTACCATGAAGTTAGATTGATATAGCATATATATTATGTCTTTTAAGCATATCTTTTTATATATAAGTATGGAGCATGGTAGGGCATATGAAATGCGTATATTATATGCATATAATTAAGCACTTTAGTACTGGATTATCAAACTATGCATTTGCTAATAGAATGTGCATTTCTTAAAAATTGCTAGCACATATGGTATTTTCTGCTCACATATTCAAGTTTTATAGAAAGTTTTATAGTATTATTATTATTATTATTATTTTTACTAGCTGAATAACAAAATGCGCTATTAATTAGCAGTAGGAAGTGACGTTACTATTAATAAAGGTATCTAAGTAATTCAAATGTATAATTGTTAATGGCCTGATGAAGCCTATGGGTGAAAGCTCTTGCCATGTTATTGTTCTTGAATAAATTTATGTGTTACACATTTATTTTGGACAATCTGCATTTTTATGGATATAGCTGGTGAAGTGAATACTGCCGGAAAGTTGATTTATTTGTGTTACTTGTCTTGAATGAATTTATAACCATTGTCTGGATTAATTGACCATAGTGTGGATTAAAAGGACATCGCTGGTGAATTGAATGCTTCTGGTTACATAGTGTGGTACGCAGTAGTGTCCCGGTGCCACTTCAACTTCGATATCAACTTTTGCTGTGGATATTTTGCCTTATTGCTTTCCTTTCCCTAACATTTTACATTTATTGAGTTATACAGGGGAAGTGTTTTTAAACAGTCAATATTTATTTCATATTTATTTTACTATTTGAAAAAGGCAAAGTAATGCAAAGGGTAGCTGCTATTCAAGCAATAAAATAACCAACATTACAAGGTGTCTTTTATTTTTTTATTGTACCACCTAGTCATGCCACAGTGGTGCAGCAGTTACAATTGTCAGCTCACAGCAAGAGGCTGGAGCTCCTTCTTTGCGGAGACTGCATGTCCTCCTCATGATCGAGTGAACTTTAAAGACATGCAGGTAGGTGCGTGCATGAGTGGGTGTGCCTTCATTGAAGGTTGGGTGCTGGGCTGGCAACTCGAGAACAGAGTAAAAATCCACTGCCAATCATAAATGGACTGGTGATCTGCTGTAGTGACCCCCTAACTGGTAAAGACGAAAGGCATTCCTTTTACCAACCAAAGAAACACAATGAAGTAGTAACATAATACTGAGACTAATAGAGCAAAATAGATAGGGACGTAACTCTAAAGAGGACATTAAAATACTGGTATTGCTACAAAATTCAAACAGGTTTTGAGAACATAAAATAATGCTCTAAATTCAATATATCCAGTCCTAAGAATTATATATGATATCATCTACACTTAGCTTCATAAATATATGTGTGTGCGTGTGTGTGTGTGTGTGTGTGTGTGTGTGTGTGTGTGTGTGCATGCGTGCATGTGTGTGTGTGTGTGTGTGTGTGTGTGTGTGTGTGTGTGTGTGTGTGTGTGTGTGTGTGTGTGTGAGTATGTTGATGTGTCAATGTGCATAAGCATTCAAGCACAGATAACTGATGCCAGCATGTTGAAAACACTATTACTGAGAAAAAAAAACAGCATGAAATTGTAACAAATCAGAAAATGAAAACAGATAGTTTCCTTTGCAGTTAGTTCACAAAATCCTACCACTAACTTCAGGCACACTTTGTCTGAACAGTGGTACTCTTATGGAAAGGGTTTCTCTTAGGGTAAGGTGTAGGGATGGAGTTAAAGGAAGGGGCAGGGTTACGGTTTGAACACATTAATAAGAATGGGATTGGGGGGGTTAGCTTCCCCCTCCTGCACCAACTCACTAATGTCTTCTAACCCTAACCCTGTTCCTGTTGCTGCCCCTAACCACAGCCTTACACCTTACCTTAGGAAAGCCCGTTTCTATAACATTGCCACCACACATGCTGCTCAGACACACACACACACACAGACACACACACACACACACACACACACACACACACACACACACACACACACACACACACGTCTATCCTTTTCCTTCACCATTACTCTAACTTTGCCTTGCTAACACGCACACACATACTCACACCCCTAATGCCAAAACCTTTGGTATATTTGAAAATGTTAGCATCAAACACAGTCCCATTCTTGCACCAGTAGCACTTGGCAAAGAGTGTTTTCAATGAGGCTCCTAAGCACGTTACTCAAAGTGAAGGGCAGCCATATGTATATTTAAAATACTAATATTACCAATATGTTTTGTCTGTACTGCATTCTTTTATTTGTTACAGTAGTGAAATACTTTAATACTTCATTCAGTAGACATATTGATGTATTTAAGTTCCAGTGAATTTACTACTGCAACACTTTTAATGTTTCTCCTCCACATTGCAAGTCACCGTATTTCCAATGTCTGCCTCTTTGTTTTAGCTCATAATAGCCAAAGGTGTTGAATTCTGAATAGTTGTCTCTAAGTAGGTATAATGGTATTAATTTTGTATCACTTATTAGCATGTTTCAATTAAAAAATTACTTCTTGAAATTTTATAAGAATCTCAAGAGCAGTTTCTAATATGCATCTGGCAAGAACTAACTTTGATTAGCACCTTTACTTGGTCAAGTAAATGTAAAATATCTGCTCGTGGCAGTGTCATCACCTCTCCTTAAGGGGTTAGATTGCAACCATGAAAATGTTTGACCCCCCCTTTGCTTTTTTACTTATTTCTGCATATTCTCACCTGCCTTCCTATTTATGGTTGAAGAAAATCAACTAATTAGTCAATGCTTTTATACGGGAGAATAAAAGGAAATTAATATACTGCACACAAGAATAATACCAGCTATTTTAATGGGTGTGGGCATTTCTGACTGAAATCTTTATCTGGAGCCTTTAGATATTTCACATCACTTTGCTATTACCCATTAACATGTTCCAAAGTGGGCCATAATGGAGGAAAGAATTTTACACTCATTTACACTATGGGGACTGACTTGGTATCTGAAATGTCTACCTCAACATCTGAAAATGTGTCACTTAATATGGCAATTGCACTTAGCTTAAGAAGTCTATCCCTAGGCAAAAAATATGGGGCACTGCCATTCCCTTTTGGGGGAACCACAGTTTATAGGTTGAAGGTCCCTTGTCATATATTGTGACTGGAATCGAAGGGTATTCATTGGCTTTCTGATTTGATCGCAGTAGTTGAGGGATAGCACACTCTTCATTCTTTTGAGGGTTTGTGTGACAGATGGGGGAGTCCCTCTAGTCTGTTTGTGGGAATTGTTCTGGGTTCAGTATATCCTTGGTCATTCTCTTTTTTTCCTCTCACATACCTTATTAGTAATGCTCATGCTTCTCAACTGGTGGTCAAACGTTTCTTGAAAAGTGGTATAAGGCCTATAGTTTATATTCTATCCTCATCTCTCCCTTTAAAAATGAAATAGGTGCTTCTATTAGCTGTCAACTGTTAGAATTTGGAATACTCATGCAACACAGGTGCAGTCTCTTAAATAATATGAAGGATCTCTGTGGTATACCCTTTACCGACAAGAATGCCCTTTTATTTCTGCACCAGGGATACCGTAACCTAGCCAGTAAAGATTTTAAGGGTTTACTATCCTGAACTTGATGTGCAGGGTGAGACCTTTCTGATACTAACTTAATCCTCAAAATTTGGGGTTACCCCAAGATGTTTAGTTTACGGTCTTCTACAATCCTGTTTATTAATTTCAGCATGAGTACATCCTTACCATGTACAAAGCTAACTACATGCACAGACATGCATAAGGGCAATTGCATGTCTAATGCTGGTTGCAATCTTTGGTTATTATAAATTTCTTCAAGATAGCTTGCATAGATTTTCAGCTTGGAAAACGTTTTCTTCATCAGTGGCACTTTTAAAGAGATGGCTCATTTGCAAAGGAAAACTCTTCACAGAAAGTTCCTTGTTGCCAAGTGGAACACTACCTAATCAGCTGATTAATAATATCTGAAGAGATTCTACATTTCTGTGTGCTTCCTTTGTGGCATAATTACATACTCCTCAAAATATGTTAAACCTAATCAATACATTCAATGCTTTTACTCTTGCTATATTTATTTACAATACTTATTATTATAAACTACTGTATTTACTATTATAACTAATCTATTATCATAACTTCTTCTTATTTTTGTGTATTTTAGTAGCTATTGAATTTAAAGTACTGCACCTCCAAATTGAGTAATTATTTACATATGTATCAATATTAATTTACTCCCATTGTTCCACATCCCTGTTTGTATGGGCTTATTTGTTATCTGCACTTAGTTACTTAATGTTACTACAACGGTTACATGTTGTATACTGTTCTATATTGTAAATAGTTTTTATTTTCTAGTTGTCTATTGTTAACCATGTTTTATATTGTTTTAGATTCTGTTGTTGGCTGATAATTAATGAAAGATCTTCAAAAACATAACAATTATCCTTGTAATGCAGACATATATAAGTCCTATTTTTAATATATTTGATGGTATAGTAGTTTTATTTATAATTTAGAAAGTATATATATATATATATATATATATATATATATATTTATATCTTTTGCATTTTTTGAGTATATTATGGACTCAGTTGAAACAATATAATCAAATGTAAGAATCACCACATCTGTGTGAGTAAAGGCATACTGTAATTGTCATTGCTGGTATATTTTTTCTCGGTTTAATTCCCAGTGCATTCAACAAGTCTTTCTTGCCGCCATTACTGTAATTACTGTATGTAAAAGAATGTTAAGAAGCATTTCAGAAATATGTTCACAGCTGCAGTACTTACACATGAGGTAGCTGAAAGCTGAATGGAAATTCATGCTGTCCTGCAGGTAGAGTGATTGTAACTTCATGTACAATAGCATCTGAAATAAAAACTTAAAATAATTAGGCTTTCATTAAAGATGTTTCATCTTGGTCTTAAAAAGTTGGAACTGCAATAAAGTAATAATATGTAACTCTTACAGAAATGCCTGCTTACTGGTTTCAGTGTAACTCAAGAGCTTAATATTATGTGGTAGATTCTATTTCAAACTTAGAAAATGTACATTGTTTGTAAAGGCTATGGATCACATAGCATCCTTCACATGTAGTCTGTGTGGCAGATGCTGTAATTACATAGTTAGCAGTCCTCACAAACAACATAACACACAGTATAAACCATTCTGGATGCCTGAATGTGTGGACTTCAGTTTGTAACCATTACACAAACTTTTCTTTAGTGATTATGCATGCAGCTGAGATATTAAACAAAAACTTTCATTTTAAATCAGACGTCATAAAAAATGTTCTTGACTATGGTTTACTTATTATTTATAGTACAACATCACATAAAGTTATTAATTGCTGATATGTAATTGCTGACTCTATGGATCGTTCTGCCAAAGTACATGAGGTCATTAAGACATGCGTTGAAGAGTGCAGCTGCTTTGAGTTATGTCTGAAATGGGAAACCTTTTAGGCCAACATAAGTAAAACCTTAAACTTTAATCCCTTGTACTTATTCACAGAGGGAAACACCCAAGCAAGTGGGTTCAAATGCTACTATTATTTATTTATCATACGAAGTATTGTACAATATATGATTTGTTAGTTAATATAGTGACAGTGTTTTCTTTATTTTGCCTATTTAGGCATGCAGATCAAACTAAAAATAAAATAAAATATGCGCAAAATTAGATGAGATAAAAAAAAAAAAACAGGCTTCTGTTTTACACTTTTCAGACCTTGAACATCTGGAACCTAAAAATCAGGACTGGAGGGTAGTTCTGAATTTCAAATCAAAGGACTGAGGATTATGATATGAAAGGAATACTTTCTAATGGCATATGTTCCCAAGGCTCAGCATTCTTGCTGCCATGAAAAACTAGTTTTATCACACGTGTTTGTGAATACTTATTGAAGTCTGTATTCTTGTTCAAAATTATATTGTCGTCACACTGATATGCATTTTCAGACTTAAAGTAGAAAACAATGCAATTATCATTGCTAGCATGAAGACGTTAATCTAGATTACAGAATGTGAGAACTGTACATCAGCACCCAGATTGGAGAATGAACGTTCTCCAGCAGGATATTAATATACAAGTAATGCCCACTGAAAAACAACTCCGCCACTTCACGGCGGCATACCATGCTGCTGTGGACCTCGGACAGAAAAAAACTAATGGGCACCATTATTTTACATGTTTAAGCAGTGCTTCTGCTGTTTAGCAAGTACAAAATGTAAAAGAAAAAAAGGAAAGAAAATTAACAAAAAAGTGTGTGTGTGTGTGTGTGTGTGTGTGTGTGTGTGTGTGTTTGTGTTTGTGTGTAAGTGTGCATGTGAGTGAAAGCGAGATTGATCGAGCCATTATTTTACACTTGCTAATCAGCACTTTTGCTGTTTAGCGAGTGTAAAAAAAATAAATAGGCAAAAATGTGTAGTATAAATAGGGAAAAATGTATAGTATATATGTGTGCATGTATATGTACAAGTGTGTTTATGTTTATGTCTGCGTGTGTGAGTGAATGTGTGCATGAAAGCAGAAGAGACTGTGTGTGCATATGTATGTGTGTGAGTGAAAGCAGAAGAGAATGTATGTATGACAGAGAGTGAACAACAAGATCAACTGAGCTATTATTTTACAATTGCTAAACAGTGCTTTTGCTGTTTAGCAAGTGTAAAGTGTGTGTGTGTGTGTGTGTGTGTGTGTGTGTGTGTGTGTGTGTGTGTGTGTGTGTGTGTGTGTGTGTGTGTGTATGTGTGTGTGTGTGAGTGTATAAGAGTATGAAAACAGATGAGACTGTGTGAGTGAAAGACAGAGAGACTGAAGAGTGAGAGCAATCCCTGGCAGCAGCAAAGTGGCTTGTATACCTGTTCCATACCTCTCAACCTCTTGGCACAAGAAATCTGAACAGAGCCACAAATAACGAAGGACAACCAACCAACAATAAGGACAGATGTTAAATATTGCTCTTATAAACTTAAAAAGTTGCTACAGCAATATGGTTTCCATTAGCATGTATTATCTGAAGGATATGACATCTGAAACTCAAATGTCTGTCATTATTTAATGACTTCAATCCCCAGTGATTTGCCAGAATATTGCACATTTTATGATGATGGGACCAAACATAAGAGTCAAAAATCTGGATAGTTGAAAGGTAGGCTCTGTTGACTCTTAGCTCAAAATATCTGGATAAACCTAAAATAAATGGGGTGAAAGACTGAAAATAGAAACATATTTTGTTTGATTATTAAGATTTGTGTTAGCATACATTTTCTGAAGCAGAGGTGTGCATGAGAGGCCGAGTGAGAGCAACAATAAGAATGTTTGCATACCTCTAGACCTTTCAGCTGAAGAAATCGGGATAAAGCCTAAAATAAATAGGGAACAAAGGCTCAAAAATAGGAACAGATTTTTAATTACTGCTCTTATAAAATTACAAGCTTGCTTAGTTAAAAGTATTTGTGTTAGTATTAATTTTCTGAAGAAAATAATAGTCTGAAAGTAAAATATATGACATTATTTAGTAACTTCAATCTCCAATGACTGGCAACAAATCAAACATTTTAGGAGTAAGGGACCAAACATAAAGCAAATGTCTGAATAATTTTTAAGTGTTATGTACAATGCTTTCTCCTACACCATTAACATATACTACAGCAAGTTTGAAACATCAGGTGGAGGAACTATTTTACATCAAAATATATACAAATAAATATATAAGTAAAACAGAACAATTTTACAGAGAACACAGGGCAATAGTGCCCTCCAATGTGTGTGTTAATGTGTACTTAATGCCCTTCCAGGGGTGCATAACACCCCTGGATGGGCAATAATTACACATTAACACATACCATGTCAGCATTATTGCTTGCTGAGAATTCTGTCAATCTTTTCAAACCAGATTTTAGCCACTGTTAATGCTGCTTTGAGAGATGTGATTCTTCAAGAGACTGAAGGAATAGACAAATTGAAGCCACTGCTTTGTGTCCAGGGAAAGCTGCTTGTAGATATGAGAACTGGTTTAATGATTTCTAACAATTCAGATGACACAAGAACTGTGTTAGCAAATGTTTGATGAGTGGTTGATGAAAAGAAACTGTTGGCATAGTGTGGCAAAATGTTGATAGTAGTGGTTATGCAATGATATCTGCAGCACCCTTCACTCAATTTGCAGCTGCAGGTGAAAGACAAATGGTAATGTAGATTCATTTTAATGTAACATGGGAATCAGCTCTTAATCCACCCTCTGTAACCATACAGCAACTGCATGGGTCAGTTGTTAATTGTTTATGATATATAAAGTACACGAAAAAGCAATGGGAGGTTAACAACCAGACAAATCCTAAATGTGTTTTTTCTTCTTTTTTGTAAAATATCTGAGGATTAGATTTGTGATACTAGAATAGTGAGACTGTATGTGTAAAGTGTTAGAATATATCTATATATATATATATATATATATATATATATATATATATATATATATATATATATATATATATATATATATATATATATATATATATATATATATATATATATATCTATATATATATATATCTACACACACACACATACAGTGGATATACAAAGTGTACACACCCCTGTTAAAATGCCAGGTTTTTATGATATAAAAAAGACACCACAATAGATAATTTCAAAACTTTTCCCACCTTTAATGTGACCTATAACCTATACAATTCAATTGAAAAACAAACAAATCTATTAGGGAAAAAAAATAAAAAAATAAAAAAAATGTGTGCACTCTTAAACTAATACTTTATTGAAGTCTTAGTCTTCCTATCTTTCAGGAAACGCATGGTAACAAAAACATTTTATTCTAGAAACTTTCTAAGATTATACAATGTTTAAAATGTGTCCCTGGTTTTGGGCCTTTGTCCTCCCACCCCCAATAAATTTTGTTTTTTTCTAGATTTCTTGTGCTGCAAAGTTGAGGGATATAGTTGAGTGTCAAATGGATTTTACAAGCAACTGACAGCTTCAGTGGAAGAGAAGTTTAATGCTGCTTATACCAAGTCTGTTTGCATTGTTAGTAGCACGACAGGTAGTATACTTGCATTTGATTCAGATGACTCTGGGTTCTACAGTATTCAGATAGATTGCTGATATTTTACTGTGTTGTACTTTAAAGGGAGTAGATGCTGCTGTCCTAAGAATGTCTTCCTTTGGAGGAGTTACCTAGTAACTATGAACCTGTTATTTGTTTGCCATCCATTCCCTATTGTGATATTACTAGCTTATCATTTTTTTAATGTAACATAGGCAATTTATTCTTCAAGGGCAATAGACACTTTATTTGTAGGTGAAACAATGAAATATAAAATTGTTTGCTAACAGCAACCTCATCATTAGTTACAGATCTCTTTAATTTGGAATTATTTAGATGACTTTTACTTCTGCAGAGTTGTGCATATTTACTGATATTGGTGGATTTTAATGACAGAAGTTTGAGTAGACTTTTATGATGGAAATATTCTGAATTGGGCGGTTTTGTGATTATTGGTTCATACATTTTGTTCCATTGCTTACTGGAAAAATGTTCAAAACAATAAATTTAAAACACTCTTTAACAAGTGTGCTGTATTATAAAAGGACTATAATTTAATACAATCAGGAAGGTGAATCAAAGAACACATGTATGTTTTCATGGTCGTGAATATGTGTGCAATGGGCCTATGATTTGAACACAGCCCAAATGTAAACTTTATCCACCACTGGCCGGATTCATTCTCTTTGAATGTGGGTTTCAATGCTGTTTCATTGAATGTAAGTTTCAAGGGCAGAGAAGTTTTAATGCTGACTCTGTTTTTTGTTGGGAGACTGTATTGCTTTGTTTAAGAGATGTCTATCAGTGTTTATGCTATAAAATTTAAAATAAAAGTTTTAAATGAAATCCAAATAATCATTGTAGAAGTAAATCATTATAGTGTTTCTGGTAAATGGGAGAAATAGCCAAGTAATGGGAAACTAGAATGGCTGTAGGGGGAAGGGCTGTGTATGGGGGGGGGCCCATTTGACCATGATTTTGTGAGGGCAGAGGGACTTAAAGACAACCCTGGGTGGCACAAACCCTAACTACGCAACTGCAAAGAGTGCCTTGTACTTGATTATTGGTCTGATGAGGGCTGATTACAGTATTCCTTGGACACCATGCCCTCACTTATAAGCTGAGACACATAGAAGGATTTCCTCACCACTGTAGACACATGATGGTCAAAGTTCAAATTACTGTCTATACGAGTACCCAGATCTTTCACCACTGGGCCTACTCTTAGGGAGTGTTATCAATGTTGTAATTTGCAGAGGTATTTGATTTCCAAAAGGGTATCATTATGCACTTCTTCACGTTTAGTGCGAGGCCATGGCTGTGATGCCAATCATTAATCTGCATCAGTATTTTCTGTAGGATATCAACATCATTTAGGGGAGTCAAATCAATGACTGCCCCCAACTTGCTGTCATCAACAAATTTGTCAGCTGAAGGCTATCTACATTTGCTTTGACATCTGAAAAGTATATCCCAAAAAGGATGGGGCCTAGCACTGAATCCTGTGGTACTCCACTGGTGACCGGCCTCTTGCTGGATGTGGATTCTTCTACTCTAATAACATGTGTCTCATCCATGAACAGTTTGACTAGCTATCTTGTGATGTAGAGGTTTATAACCAATTTTGTGAGTTTACATGTAACACCTGTGTTAGGTATTGTGTCAAATGCCTTGGCCAAGTCAGCTAAGGTATTGCCCTTAGCTTCTACTATTAGTCTAATTTCATGGGATACTTTTGTTTTCTTAATTGTATGTTTCAGTACCCTTGATATTATTTTGACCTTGACCTTGATTTGTGGGTCTTTAGTTTTGTCTTATATTCTATTTTACTGTATTGTTTAATTTTGCATGTGGACCACCTGACTGGTTTGCTCTTGAACTTCCCATTTGTTTTGTTCTGGGGAAATGTCAGGTTAATACATTTATCTTGATATATTGTATACAATTTTCTTATGTTGAACATGTACACACATGCACAGTGCCTTCCCAATGCTCAAACAGCATTAAGATACACAATGCCGCTGTTGGCTTAAACACTGTGGCATCCAGCATGCTTAAGTGTCACTTTATCTCAGAAAGTTAATAGCTATAGTTTTTTTATACAATTTATTAATTCTTTGGTATTACAACTGTTTTAACTAAGAAGATGGCTAAAGCATACCTCTCAACTGTACAGATTTTTGGAGAATGTCCAGAGTTTTGCCTCATATTTTTGGCCTGTTTCCATAAAATTGCAGCTTTCTGGCAAATCATTGAGGATTGAAGTAAAAAAAAAAAATAATAATAAACAAAATCTGAGATTCAGAATTCATACCCTGCAGAAAATTTATGCTAATGTAAAACCTTTTAGTCTACCAACTTTGTAAGTTTGTAAGAGCAATATTAAATATTTGCCCCTATTTTGGGGCCTTTGTCCCCCATTATTTATGGCTTTGACCAGATTTCTTGCTCTCTGATGTTGAGAAGTATGGGCTAATGTAACTCTTAATTATCTCAATGTATACTTTCTTGTTATTTTCATACCACACTTTTTGACCTAAATTAATGTAAAAGTAGCCGACTCCAAATCCAGCTCCAGACAAGTGACAAGTGGAGTACCTCAGGGTTCAGTCCTGCGACTGCTCTTGTTTGGCATCTACTTCTCTGAAGTACAGGCCAACACTAAGGGACTCTGGCTAACAAAGTTTGCAGATGACTGCAAACTGGGAGCCATTACTGAATCCCCAAATGATGTGGATACTCTACAAAAGAGCCTTATAGAAACAGATACTTGGTGCTAGAGCCATGGGCTCAAGCTCAATGCCAAGAAATGTATAGTTATCCCCTTTGGGAAAAAACATGTACCCATAAATTACCATATAGGTGGCAGTACACTAAACACCGAAAGTGTGATAAGAGACTTAGGGACACAGGTGGACAGTGGTCTCACCTTTGATAACCACATCGCCACAACAGTCAGGAAATCCTTCTATGCGGCACACCTCATCACTAAGGGCTTTTCAACCAGAAAAAAGGAGGTCATTGTCACACTGTACTTGTCTGTCATTAGACCCATTATAGAATACAATGCCCCATTTGGTATGTACCTCTCAAGACATCTGCAACAACTGGAAAGGCCGTAGAAATACCTCACTAAAAGAATTACAGGCCTAAAGCAGATGCCCTATGCTGACCACCTTAAAAAAACTCCAGCTATACTCTGTTGCATATTGTCTACTCAGAGGTGATCTCTGCTTAACATACAAGGCCATGTCAAACCCAGAGCTGTTAGACATGCTACACTTAAAGAAATCCCAATTCCCTCAGAGCCACACGCTCCAAGGATCTAAACCTTATCATTAGAATAAGCAAAACATGCTGGAGGGATAGGTTCCTGACCCAGAGACTCCCCAGACTCTGGAATAGATTGCCCATACATGTCAAGCAGAGTGCCTCTTTGGCCCTCTTCAAAAGGAACCTTGATGATTGGATGGGAGAAAGGAAATTCACCCCGGGGATCACGTCAGTTGCCCTGCTAGACAGGGGTCAGGGAAGTAAATAGTGTGGGAAGAAATAGCCAGGGAATTGTTATGGCTAGGCTTGTATAGGCCCCAGGGCTGATAGCCTAGTACCAACCTATGAACCTATAAAATAATCAATTAACAACTTATACAAAGTTCTTCTAAATTTCTCTATTTATTTCAATAGGTCAATGAAACATAAACAAAATCCTAATAACCCTATGTATCAGGAATCTGTTCGACCTTTACTTCCATTATTAACTTGGGTGTTCTCTTTTCTTTCTAATATTGGGACATCAGGTAAGTACTTGCCATTAAATAAGACGCTCATGCAGTTCAGTTTCGTGAACTGTTCTCTTTTGTAAACTGAAGGCTGCAAGATTCCTCCTGAGCAACAGTGTTCTTTAATAGGCAGCTGTACTCGGTTATACTCACCAGCTATTTTAGGCAAAAAAATTCTCTACTGGCTGCATTCAACTTTTGGTGATTTATTAAACAACAACACTGATAAATATTCATATAACAGCAACGACCAAAAGAACACCAGTGAGCAACAGCTCAACTTTCAAAAATTTAATAAGCAAAAATATCTCACTTCTCTTAGCGCCTCGGCCAACAGCCTTTACAGAGTAGAAAACAGAATGCGCATTCAAAGTGATATATATAGCAAAACTTCATCAATTAATACATTTAAACAATCAATTAATTATTCAATTATAAAATCTAGAACTTTTAAAGTTACAATAATCATATAAAACTGTGCCAATTGCATTCCTTATTTAGTCCATAAGGACTTAAGGTATTATATTTCATAATCAAAAGAGATTCCTTTTGTCTTAACACATTTTTTTGAAGAATAACATTATTAAAATGTAATGGTACATGTTCTAAAATAGAAACTTTCATACATTCTAAATTACCATCATGTTTATTATTAAAATGTTCTGCAATGGGGCTATTCATCTTTCTGTTTCTCACATCTCTAACATGTTCCTTTATTCTATGAGATAGAGTCCGTTTAGTTTCACCAATATAATATTTTTTGCAAGAGCAAAAGATAGCATAAATGGCCCCTGTATTAAGACAAGAGTATTTAGCTCTGTTGGAAAATTTTTTTCCATTAATTTCTTTTATTTCCATATTTATGTATTTACAAATAGAACAATTATTACATGGGAAAGTACCTACTTCATTAATATTAGTTAACATGAAATTTTGTTTTTCCCTATATACACTGTGTACCAGAAAATCTTGTATATTTCTGCCTCTCTTATACGATGTCACTAATTGTACATTTCTCAGTGAGATAATTTCCTTCTTAACAAAGTCCCAATATTCTCTTATTGTATCATTAATCACAGGAGAAAAATTTGTGTATTTAGTTACAAAAAATAATTTATCTACATTTTGTTCATTATTATTATATTTTATAGAACTGTATTTACTATTTGATTTTTTATTATTAAATACTTCATTAAAGCTATTCATAACATTTAATTCATTGTAGCATCTATCAATAAACATATTAGCTGCTTTCAAAGCTTCACTAGCAGCTAAGGAGGTATCACTGCTTAGTCTTTTAATTCTAATGAATTCTCCATATGGAATGGCTGTTAATGTGTGCGTTGGATGACAACTAGTGCCACACATTTTCCAATTCATTTTATCAAATTTTCTATGTATACTTGTAGTTATTTTTTTGCCATTAATTCCAATAAGTGCAATATCTAAAAAATTAATTTTATCTCCTATACAAGTGTCATCAAATTTAATACCAAATTCATTATTATTCAGTTCATTAATAAATGTAGTAGATAAATTATATCCCCCATCACATATAAAAATTAAATCGTCTATAAATCTATAGTAACCAATGACATATTTTTTAAAAAAAGATGATTTATACCAAGACTGTTGCCTGAATAGGACAATAAAGTGATCATTGATGATTTTTGGAAGAGCCCATTGGAGGGGTGGCTAGCTATGCTAAGATCCCCACCTACCATCATTCCTACCAACACACACATCATAAAATTTATAGTTTTCTAGTCACTGCTACAATCCCACAAAGTCTTGCCTACACACAGAACCGAGAATTATGTTTAGCTTTCTCTACCTACATCCTTTCTTAACATCTTTGAAAATTGCTCTTACTCCAACCTATTCTCAACTTCCCCATATTCCACACACTGAGTAGGGCATATCAGTAAATATTAGCTCTCACATTAGTTATTTACTGTATCAGAGATGTATCCACACTCACTTCCACTCTTCAACATCCGCCTATTAACCTTCTTTGCTCCTGGTTATCTGTGTCACCTCATCCCCACTTTCTTCATCTTAACTCTTCTGATCTTCCATACACTAACGTGCCAACACTGTTCCTAAATCTTACCTCTGTTATCAGCATTCTCTACCTGATTTTCTCACTACACATCATAGATCATTTCCCCATCATTAAACCTCCCTATTCTGCCTCTGATAAATACCCAACCTTATTCTCTGTCCAAATCCCACTTTTTACTTTTTACACTATTACACACAGTATCTCACCTATGTCTTAAAAAAACAAAGCAGTTTATAATACACATATATATATATTCTACATTCAAGGGAGCCCGCAGGATTTTTTGTAGGGGGTGCAAACCTGGAGCACTGCTCCAACCCCACCCCCTTCAAAGCACCGCCCCCAACCCCACCCACTTCAACACCCCCCCAACACACACACACACAGCCATTCCAGTATCCCATTACTTGGCTATTTCTCCCCAGTTGCCATAAACACTGTTCAAAACTCTGTATGCATGCTGTTTTATGCATTACTTCTACAATAATTACAGATACCTGGTTTTAATTTACAACTTTTATTATTGGCCTCAGGGCCAGTAGCCTAGTAACCTCCTATTTTATAGCACAAACACTGATAGACATTTGCTAAACTTAAACAAAGCAATAGTCTTACAATGAAAACAGACTTAGCATTAAAACTTCTCTACCTTTGAAACTCGCATGCACTGAAACAGCATTGAAACCCACATTCAAAGAAAATATATCTGGCCAGCGGCAGGTTAAGTTTGCCTTTGGACTGTTTTCAAATCATAGGCCCCTTGCAAACATTTCAGAACCATGCATAACTGCTTTGATTCACCTTCCTGATTGCATTAATTATAATATATAATAATTGACTTAGATCCCTTGTTAATACAGCACCACTTAGAGTGTGTTTTATAGTTTTGAACATTTTTTCCAGTAAGCAAGGAAACAAAACATATGAACCAATAATAACAAATTGCCCAATTCAGAACATTTCAGCCATAAAAGGCCACTTAAATGTCTATCATTACAATCTACCAATATCAGTCAATATGCACAATCTCTGCAGAAGTAAAAGTCATCTGAATAATTTCACATTAAAAAGATCTGAAACTAATAGAGAGGTTGTTGCTAGAAAACAGCTTTATATTTCAGTGTTTCATCTACAAATTCAGTGCCTACTGCCCTTAAACAATAAATTGTCTATGTTACATTTAAAAAAAAGGCTAAGCTTGTATACTGCAATAGGAATAAGTGGCAAGGGGAAACACAGGTTCGTAGTTACTAGGCATCTCATCCAAAGGAGGACATACTCAGGACTGCAGCACTCCACCCCCTTAAAATACAAATCTACATGTGGTGGGAGTAGAACCTACAGCCCTCTACATCAAGATGCAAGTATGCTCCATGCTGTGCTGCTAAGACTGTTTTGAAATTCTACACCACAACAGTGATACCATTTGCTAAACAAAGCAGTTGCACATTTTAAGCAGACTTAGCATGAGCAGTAGTAAACTTCTCTTCCCTTGAAGCTCACAATTCCTTGAAAATAAATTCCACCTGCTAACTCTAAATAGGGCATTTCACTCTCTCTCACACACACACATACCTCAGCCTCTGTGAAAAATCTGTACAGTTGAGAGGTATGACACACACATACATCGCCCGACCTCCTTAGAAAGTGGATAGAACAAAATTGTTTGCATTAGTATGCATTTTCTGAGGATATGAAGTCTAAAACTCAACTTCAGTCTTCAATGATTTGCCAGACAAAACACAATTTTATGAGAAACAATCTGAAAATATGAGGCAAAAGTCTGGATAATTGTGAGATATGAAACCTCCATATACACCTGCCTCCCTCTTACACACACACACACACACACACACACACACACACACACACACACACACACACACACACACACCTTTACCTGCTACTTCCGACATACACACAGTCTACTGTATTAAATGTTCACCTTTCAATCTACATTTTCAAAATCTCATATGCTTAGTTCTTGATGTATTTATCAGCTTAACATAAGCAACCATCATAAACCTCATTAAGAGGAAGAGAACTGATGTCAATAGCCTCATTATGTTTACCATTGCAGTCAAACTGGGGAAATAACATCCCATTAATGGATATTTAGGCCTATAGACAGGCATATAATGCTGTTGTTTGACAGAAATGAGTCTCTGTAAGTCGTCTTGCCTGCTAACTGCTAGCAAGTGATTGAACATCTTGCCTGCTGCTACAGTAAAGCGGCAGATACAGTTCTGAAGTGCTTTTTCTGTTGTTCTATATTTCTAGAAGAGATGGAGCCACTGATGGAAAGGGGTGTGCAGAGATGTAAGAAGTACCTCTTATCCAACTGCAAACCTTTCTTGTTCAGTTACCATTGTGGAAACAATATTGCATTTTACTACAATGATGTAATTTTATTCCTCATGCTGTATGTATAAGTGGTGAAAATAAGTGATGGCTCAAGCCAGACTCCAAGATATTTTGGGAACTCAGCAGTATAAAGAAGACCGGGATCAGGGCCACTGAAAGACTTAAAAAGAGTTTTGGGGCATTGAAAATCATTGCACTGGTTTTGTTAAGATTTACTTTGAATCCCTTTCTTTTATGTGAATAAAATGTTTGAGCCTGAGTGGCATTAGCAGAGTTACAAGATAGATGCATATTAACAATCAGCATCTTGACTGTATTGTTTACATATAGTATAGTAACCCACCCCCACCTACCTACTTCTTACATTTAGACACCCCTACCAACCTACTTCTTACACCCACACACCCCTGTCTACCTACATCTTACATCCACACACCCCTACCTATTTCACACACACATACCTCTTACACTTTTAAACACTTAAACGCACATGCACATACCTAGCTCTCACTTGTACCTTTGTCCGTAGTCCAAACGTCTTTTGAAATTCAAATTCTGCCCAGGAGCAGAAGATGAAACGTAAAACCATCGGTTTTCTGCATCTGCACCATGTGCGACTGGATGGAATGGTCATTCTTAAACATAGGTGCCGGAAGCTGTTAAAGACTGGGGGCAGAGGGTGAGAGAGGCATTTAGTGATCTAAAAATGGCAATTTTATAACTGTTTAGTACCACAACATAGGTTCACTTGGAGGACATTTTAAGCTTAGCCAATTCTCTTTTTGTGCTTAAATTATCATTTTCTGATTGGTCTTACCTATCCCATGGCTGATAATTGTCTATTAGCCCTAGTGAGAATAACTGTGATCATACCATAGATAATTTGAGGAGACCCATGTAAGGGATGCAGCATTTAGGAACTGCCTTTATCCATTAGTGGCATGAGGGGCAATCCTGGAATACATTTTCTATTACCCATCCTTAGATCCAAGTTGCATTTGAATATGGATGGATGAGCTTTGTTTTATTTTTATGGATAGTCTGTTCTGGAACAGTGGTAGCCTCTGTGATGTATAACCATCTCTCCACAACATTCATTTTACATACCTGGACTGAGTAATTCTGATGCCATTCGACTTGCTGACATTCAGTAGGTTCATGTCCGTTAGGTCGGAGAATGCCTTGTATGCCAGGCATGTCACCTCTAAGCACTCTGTAGGATACTGAGCGTAGTAATAAATCTTTGAGGTGGTTCATGCAAGACCTTTTGTTTAGGACTTGTATGCTTTTAGTAAGGTATCTCTAAAGGTATTCCAATTGTTTCATGGGGCTGGAAAGATACATGCCAAAGTGGGCATTATACAAAATGACTGACCTAATCAGAGCTTTGTAAAGTGTGACAACAACATCTCTAAATCTAATCACAATTAATTTGTTTACAAGCTGTGCAATATACAAAGGCTTTCTTATGACTCTGGGCACATGTTGGTCAAAAGTTAGGTCACTCTACACACAAGTTCCCAAATGCCAAATAACTGGGTCAGTTCTCAGAGGGCATTGTCATGATTTTGACACTAGTTATTATTTGGGACAAATCTTCCTGCATGATGGTCAAGTCATTTAGGTATTCAATAACTGCTCCTAGCTTGCAGTCATCTCAAACTTAGCCGGCCAAAGCCCTTTGGTATTTCCTTTTACTTTTGATATGTATATGCCAAACAGAAAAAAGTCTCAGCACTGAACCCTGGGGGACTCCATTGGTGACTGGTCTCTTCCCCTATTTTGACCTCCTGCTTTCTGTGAGCAAGTTGGAAATCCAGCTAGTAATGCAAGTGTTTGCTCTTACATTATTCATCTTTTGTACTCACTTGAGTAGGGGATCGTGTCAAAAGGCTTGGTCAAGTCAAGATAATGTGGTGTAAACTGTTTTACCTTCATCCATTGCTTTGGTAACAAGAGTAAAGATTAAAATTTGCCCATGATTTTGAACCTTTCACACTTTCCTCTGGGCTGCTTTCAAACACATTTTAGGGCCATGCATACATGTATGTATTCTTTGAGTCACCTTCCTGATTGTATTAAATTATATTCCTTGTATAATACAGCACCAGCTTTTAGACTGCATTTTAAGTTTGTAGTTTTGAACAGTCTTTTAGTAAGCAATCAAACAAAATGTATGAACCAATAATGACAAAACTACCCATTTCAGAAATTTTTAACCATAAAAGGCCACTGAAACTTCTGTCATTACAATCCACCAATATCAGTAAATATGCAAAATGTCTGCAGATGTCAGTCATCTAAATAATTCCACATTAAAGGGATCTCTAACTAATGAAGAGGTTGCTACCATGAAACGACTTTATATTTCATTGTTTCATCTACAAATAAAATGGCTGTTGCCCTTGAAGAATAAATTGCCTACGTTATTAAAAAATGGTAAGCTAGTAATATTGCAATAAGGAATGGATCCCAAACTGATAACAGGTTCATAGTTACTAGGTAACTCCTCCGCTCCACCTGCATACAGTACAGTATCAGCGATCCATCTGCATAGTACGGGAGTAGAATCCACAGCCTTCTGCATTAAAAGCAAGGCTACTACCTGTTGTGCTACTAACAATGCAAACAGGCTCGGAGTAAGCAGCACTAAACTTCTCTTTCCCTGAAGCTCTCAGCTCCTTCTAAAATTCTTTTATCATTTGTTTACCAGGAAATTCCAACTTGAAGCAAAGCCAATTTTCAGCAGAGTCCCAGGGAGACTCCAGATACATGCCTTTATAACATGGGAGGAAACCAGGGCAACAAAAGGAAACCCACACAAAGACAGGGAGGACATAGACTACCCACAAAAAGCAACCCAGCCAAAAATTAAACCAGAGAACCTCTTGCAGTGAGACAGCAAATCTACCACTGCACCAGTCCACCATCCACTTCACACAACTAAATCTCTCAATTTCACAGCAGAAGAAATCTGGAAAAAGCCAAAATTTATTTGGGGGGCAAAGTGCCAAAACCAGGGACATATTTTAAATATTGCTTGTATAATCTTAGAAAGTTGCTGAAATAGTGTTTTGTGTTACCATGTGTTTCCAAAAAAGATAGGAAGACTGAAGCTTAAAGTGCTATCATTATTTACTGAATTCTGTTCTCAATGATTAATCTAGATGGCTGAGAGCTATGGGCTCATCTCCCTGAATCAGATGTAGTGGTGTGGGTAAATAAGGCAGGCTCTTGTACATAAGGCTCAGGGTTTGAGCCTCTGCAATCCTGTCCACCAGGAATAAATACCTGGGGCATTATACACAGTTTCAGCATAAAATGTACACAGCCTGGCATAGAACTTTTTTTGTAAAAATATTATGACATCTTTCAGCATAAAATGTACACAGCCCAGCATACATTTTTTTTTGTAAATATTATGGCATCTTACTAAATTTCAACTGATGTTCTGCCATTTACAAAGATTAACCACTGTGGATTAGCCTTGGTATGGGTTTCTCTAACACTGGTTATACTATCTTAGCCAATATTCTAAAGTCTATATTTTAGGCAGAGGTTAATGTAAATGGAGCCCAGCAGGTTCAGCATAACATGTAAACTGAGTCCATCCATTTCAGCATAAAATGTAAACGGACCCCAGCAGAGACACACACACACACAGCATTTTCAGCATAAAATGTAACAAGAGCACAGCAGTTTCAGCATAAAGAAAATAAAAAAGCACTTTGTAAAGGGGGGCAATAACATCTCTAGATCTAGTCACAATTTGTTTAGAAGCTGTGCATTATAGAAAGACTTTCTTATGACTCTGGGCTCATGGTCAAAAGTTAGGTCACTGTAAACACAACTTCAACTGTTTTAGAAGCAGGTTTGACTACTTATACTCACAGAGTATATGGTACCTAGACCATCCCATGCTATCACCAGCAACACAGCTTCCGAATGCCCATGACTTATGACTTTTTCCTTTTTTTAAGGCTTAAAAGATACTTCAAGTATATACCTGCAATGTACTCTAGAGCTTAAATTGTCTCTACACAAAATAGCCACAGTTGAAAGGCTTAAAAATATTTAATATTATAATATTTAATGTTTTTAATAAAAAATAAAGACACAAGACAAATCTCCTCAATTCAACACAGTGCTAGTCAAGAGTTGACATCACAGGAAAATGCTTAAAATAACAATGTAGAATAGTCTGACATACATATAGAAAACAGCTAGTCTAATCTTTCTATTTTCTATCTATTTCTAAGATAAACTGTTCTAAATAACTTGCATACATACAGAGCAAAGCAAATGCAAAGAGCTGGTGAGTTGATCTGTTCAAGTTCAGACAAAACCCAAAATGCTCTGATTCTCTCTCTCTGAGAAATTCTTAAATTGATGATACATCACTGCTGACTCATTTTAGATTACATGATTCTTAACAGTTCTGTTTTAACTTACCAGGCTAACAGAAACTCAGAATTTGAATTTCTTTTTGTAATGTGCACCTACAGGAAGCCACAGCAATAAGAGACATTATATATGTAAAATTAAACAATTAACTTTGGTCTCAAAACAATAGAAATAATTTTCTGGTCCATACATCACGGCTCCAAGTTTGAGATCAAACAGTCATACAATGCTTGACTTATCAGATTTCTTCCAGTAGAGTGCACGGTGGTTACATTTTTTAAGCTCAGTACAGCATATAGTTTAATCATAACATATAGTTCTCTTTTACATTTGTAAAACCAGCCTGTGGATTATATTAATATTTACAAATCACATAAAATTATTTACAAGATTCTATCTGGCTGAGCTGGCAGCCTTTCAGTTTTTCACACCATCTTTAATGATTTTTCAAAAGGCAGCTATGGAGCCATGAAAAATCACATTACATCAATCAACTATGTATTTATACTAGACTCTCTTCCTAACCCATTGGTGAGTCATTCATGGCCTTCTACAACATTTGAAATAACTGCATTAATAAATTAATCTCCATGAGGCACACACACAGTAAAAAATTATACAATAAGCCTAAACAATGGAGCGACAAAATCAACAAATGATTAAACCAAATAAAAGAGCATGAAAACCTTCAAACTTTATTTAACCCAATGCATCAACATTACGGTAAACTATATCCATAAAGAACTCACAAAAACAATTAAAAGAAGCAGAGCTTAATCTGAGGTAAAATTTTCCAAACAGGCAGGCTACAATAACAAACCCATCTGCAACCACATGCAAAAAATAATAATAAATAAGGAGCAGAAACAAAATAGTATTTCCATAATGGAGCCAACAGATACAGCCAACACTCTAGCTTATATGCTTGGAGCAAATTTCACTCCACTGTGGGGAAACCCATTCACATTTCTTCCCTGCAACAAGATCTCAAGTAAGATCTGGCAGATGGTGCAAAGGGTTAAGGTAACAATCTGTTAATGAGCTACTACCTTTGGTACAGGGTTTGAGTCTTTCAGCCCTCATTTGTTTATTGTGTGATCTTGAGTGAATTACTTAACCAGACAAGTGCTTTGTGGTAACTGGGAATTTGGGATGGGCTCTTTAATGGTCTCGTGGACTGCATGTCCAGTAACTACTAATAAACTTATAATTTACTTCCAGTATGGTTACCTCTGCCCTCAGTAAGGTAAGAAACACTAACTCATGGGACTAGATGAGATATTAGGACTCCTTATTTGTGCAATCAAATATAACCCTCTGTATCCCTTACTCAGTGAAACCTTTTGCATGAAATACTCCACTGGTGCCATAAACACAAAAAGCTATTCAGCTTTAGAAAAAAGAGTATTGAAAACTAGCTGTATCCCTCATATCTGGAAGCAGACTATTATGATCTCAATCCACAATGAACGTCCCCCTACAGACTCTGATTATTACTGACTAATCAGCTTCACAAGTTAGTTTTGCAAGATGTTGGAAAGAACCATCCTCTAATGTATACAGACAGGCACAAGAAACCGCAGTCTCCATGATCTGTGCCAGGACAGATTTGTCGATACAATAAGGCAGTAAAAACTGCAAGAAAAACTCAACTAAACTGGAATTTCACACTCCTAACTCTTTACCTTACTGTGGGCGACTCTCTGGCAGCAATAATGAGATTCCCTTCACACGCACGTTTGCATTTAAAATTCATGCGATGCACACATGACTATTGGTTCCTAAAACAGGTCTTTGCTGCTGAAAAGTGCTATGGTTCTGGGTGGTGCCTATGCACAGAAGATGAAAACAGGTCGCAAACACCTATTGCGTCTGTGCGACTGGATGGGATGCAAAGGGCATTTTTAAAGAGGAACGCCCTTTAAGTAAAAAAACTTTTAAATTAAAATAAAATCATCCGGTTCTAGGGGGGGTGCAAGTGCACCCCCTTGCACCTGCCTGTGGCCGCCCTTGTCTACATTATACTAAAAACTCATTCATCTTTAAAATAATTCTTCCAAAATTGCAACAATATTCAAGACAAAAGCTTCTAAGACATGGTGATATTCAGTCTAACCCAGTCCTTCCCATCCAAGCAAATTACAGTAAAATATTACCCCTTACATGTACCAACAAGACTTACAGCAATGTCTGTTTAGATATAACAATCTCAGAATAGGCAATATCAGTGCTTGTAGTGTCAGCAACAGATAGGCCTCCCTTGAAGCTTGGATTTCCAGTGAACGATAACTTAATCCTGTTTAAAGAATAACTGTTGCCTTTTAACATACATTCAGTCAAACTATAATATTCTCTATGACAACAGACCAGAAAAAGAGCTAGCAGATGAGTCATGCTACTAATAAACATAATTCCTGTTTGGAAGTTATTTATTTTTCTAATGCAAACCAAACAAATGACAAAGTCCCTAACTGGATTATGGCCCATATCTTGTTAGGCAAACATATTTTTCTGAACATCATAGTTGTATACATTCCACCTCTATCCTTACCCATCATTATGCAGACTACTCGTTTAGAAATATTTCCCAGTAGCTACAATAAAATTAACATTTGTTTAGGTAACAATAATATGGATGCACTAGGAAGTGTTTCAAATCAACTAAATAAAGCACCAGTTTCAACTTAGAACAATCTGTAAAACATCCTAGTAGACCTAACTTGCAAGCTGGCACTGATTCCTCTCTGAATCTAATAATCGCTAATATATCACAACTCTGCATAAGCATATCAACTCTACCCAACTCTTTGAATGACCACCTATCAGTTTTTTTCAGCTTGGCCCTTTAAAACACCTAAAGACCATGACTCCGAATTGTTGTTGCATGACCATTTCCTGAGCATAAATTTCCCATACTCAGCAACAACTCAGACTAACTGACTGATCACTTCTATATCTTATTCTTGATCCCTCAGAATTATTAAATTATCATTAAAATAAACTTTCAACTATACAAGATAACCTATTTCCTTATGTACACAGAAGACGTAGGGGATAGACATGTCAATGATTAACACAAGACATTAAGAACCTCATGAAACAAGGGGGCCTTGCAATGAAATCTTGGAAACATAACCAAAATCACCTTAGCCTAGGGTATCAAACTTGAATAGTCACCCCCTAAAATTCAGCAAACTCTGCACGGCATGCAAGAATAGTGCAGGAGCTGCTGGAGGCAATATGGCCACCGTGTGATCCAGGAATAAGCTCCCGGGATGTGCACGAGCGCTCCTGCACTATTCCTGCATGGGCACAGCTCCTGTATGCAAATTACCCCATTTGCAGGTGAAAGCCATGCAAATGAGATGAATTTGTGATCCAGGAAGCTGGCAGCCGGCCATGCAGGACTAGTGTAGTCTGCAGAAATTATTCAGTTAGTAACCGAGTACATTTCTGCAAACTACAAAATGGAGCCATGACAGCTCCAAATAAAGGGTGTATATTATGTGGAAACCATGCCAAAGACCAAATATATGGCCATTGGCATGGAAAACAGTTGAAAAAAAATAACTTTAATTTTTATTATCTGATTTTGGCTGTTTAAGAGTAGGGCAGTGGCGCGCAAATGGGACCGGGAAAAATAAAAAAAAAACTTGAAATAAGCATTCTATCCAAAATCACAATTTTGCCATTATACTCAATGGCAGGCAGAAGCCAACATGGCCAGTGACTGGGGAAGGCTCAGTGTGGGACTTGTAACTAGGCATTACCAGGCAATCCTATGCAAATGAGTTGAATGATACTGAATCCTAGATCCCCCCGTAAGGCTAGCCTGCACCCAACCATGTCAGTGCAGGAAGACCATGGTGCGAGCCTAAGAGCTAGTTGACATCATAGAGGGGTATGCCAGGCATACTGGCATACTGTAAGCTTATTGGAGCCCTGTGGCTTGGGTTTGCCCTTAGCTTAGCAGAGCTAAGCAAGGGGGTGTGTCTGAGGCTGCCTAGCACTCTTTACAATGCCTAAATGGGTGTGCACGCCTCGCTCCATGTTTTAAAGAAAAAAAAAGTAAACCAGGAAAAAGCAGCTCTGTGCACATCTGAGCACTGTGTTTGCACGGCAGACCCCAGGGCTTAAACAGGAAGGCAATGGGAAGGGAAAACAGCAGTAGGAAGGTAATCAAGGAGAACTAGCATAGCTGGCAGGTGAAGTGTATCAGAATCAGCCAATTACACAGGCATCAGCCCAGCCCAGCACACCACTATAAACTATGCAAACACCTTTCCCTTTGGTTTTCCCAAAAACTCTACATCACCAGTGTACACAAGCGAGGCAATTTTACCAAACAAAAGCAACAAAATGATAAGGGCTGCAGCAGCTATCACAAATCAACATGTGGAAGAGGCTGAGGGTGGTGAGGATGAGAATGCTGATGACCAACTCACAGTGAGGAGAAGGAGAAGAGTGTACAGACCCAGAGTAACCTACCAGGGGCTACATGAGCCAGAAAGGCTCATCCAGACTCTGCTACACTTTGCTGTGAAGGAAAGGTTAGTTTGCTTATATTTTTTGTATTACTGTATTGCCTTTCTATATTTTGAATACTGTAGTTTGTTTTCTTTACCTTGTGTTTTGCTTGCATTCTGTTTTAACAGCATATTAAAACTTCAAAAGAGACCACAGCTCTCTCTGTTCTGAGTCAGGCAGAATTTTTCCCGCCCTCCTACCCATTTAAGTTGTCTTGTTAAATACCACTGTCTTTCTAGTTGCCCGCCTCTTATGTTAATCTGACCATATATCTCATTTCTCTCTACTTTCACTGGCTTATGTGAGTAATCACAAAATCATCATTTTGAAATCCCACCCTTCAATTATTTAAATTTATTGGCCATCCTACAGTATTTCATAGTACCAAATTACAAAAGTGACCACCCCTTTCAATCCATCTTGCTGTTTTAAAAATAGTAACTCTCCACTAAACCTTAACTTTTAAATAGGTAAAACTCAAGTTACCTACTTTCACATCTAACTTCTGTAGTGCACACTGCAGAGTGCATTCTTTCAATCTTACCTTTAAGCATCCCTGTGACTAGCACTTTCTCTAATACCTGCTGGAAAGCACTAGGAAGCCTTAAACTCATACAAACACTGAACTCTCCTTGTTAATAAGGAGAAATTAATAGTAGGCACTAAACAGCCTATAATTGCAAAGTACCTTGCTAAGGAAACAGCTTCTGTACTTTACAAAGAAAAAAAAGCCCCAAACCAGGCATGTCCAAGGGTCAGCTTCGGTGATTTCTCCTGTCCATCTGGTGAATCTGGGCATACTGGGGCAATGCAGCAATTGCCTCATGTACACAGACAACCCTCTCCTCCTACCACCCAACACTACAACCTGTGAGAGATGCACTTACATAGCCAAAATGGAAGCAAAGCTCTCTCCACCCAAGATTGTGCTAAACAGTCAAGAGGAGAAGGTTAACACCCACACTACACCTCAAGAAACACATAGCCCTTCTAAACCCACACCACCAACACCCACATATAGCAACACTAAATCCACATATGCAGAGGCCCTTAACTGTAACCTGCCCAAGCAACAAAGACCTCTGAAGCTGAAACGCAAACAAACACCAATCACAACCAATGTGTCACATAGTTCACAACACCAGTGTGCCACCCAGCAACAGCCCCTAAGGCAAGACAATGTACCTAACACTTTAGTCATAGGTGACTCTTTAGTCCGGCACACTGATGTCCCTCTCACCAGGTTGAATAAGGAGAAAATTACAGTCAGCTGCCTGTCGGGTGCCAGGATTCACCACATAATGCATGCACTCAAGTCACTCCACAACAAGTACAAATATGACTCTGTCATTGTCCATATTGGAGTGAATGACTTGAGACGTACCTCCCTGGACTACATGAAAAGAGACATGGAAGAGCTCTCGGATCATGTGGCCCAGGCAGGTATGACCCTAGCCCTGAGTAGCATCCTGCCTTCGCCCAGAATGATACCACAATATAAGGATAAAATGATTGACTTCAACAATTGGCTAAGCTTATGGTGTCATTCAAAGGGGATCCAGTATCTGTCTGCCTGGGATGACATGATTGACAGACCACGATGTTTTGCCAGAGATGGTCTGCACCTGTCGCCCCTGGGATTCAGGTTACTGGCTAAGGTTCTTGCCACCCCTATAGTGCCTTTTTAGGCAAACTTCAAAGGACAAAACCACCACTGTAACAGGTACAAGCATGCAAAATCTGAAGGTAATGCTACTCAATGCTAGAAGTCTAAACCTCAAAATGCACTCTCTCGAGGCACTCCTAAAATGGAGAACATCGATATCTGTGCAGTAACTGAGACCTGGTTCAAGGCTCCAGAGAGCACCCTGCAATACCAGGCTACAACTCTTACCACACTTTTCGCCACCAAACCAGGACCGAAACACTAAAGGTGGAGGAGTGTCAATATTCACCAAGGATATTCACACCACCAGGCTAGTTGGCCAACACAATGTGTCTGAAATTCTCCAAGTGCAACTAACACTAGGTAAGACTGCAATCCAAATTGTAGCTTGCTACAGATCCCCACCATACCCCAAGATTCTCACTAAACCTTTTAAACATACTGGAAAATATTAAGATAGAACCAAACACCCTAATACTGGGTGATTTTAACTACCCTGCCATTAACTGGGAAAACTACTCATGTCCCAACACCTTTGCAGCGGTTCTTGGAATTCATAAATTCCAATGCCCTGGATCAACTAATCCATAGTCCCACCAGGGCTCCAATATCCTAGACCTGGTCATTACCAACATGGCAAATCAATGCTCCATACCTATGGTCACCCCTCGTTAGTCAGGTCTGACCATAAGCTAATCACCCTTAACATCCACATCCCACCCCACCCCCAGTAAAGAAACCACCATAAAAACTTCTCCAAAGCCAACTTCATGCTACTCAAGTCAGAAGTGACAAACTTCATGACACCCATGCAGACGGAACTGAAAGTTCAACTGCTGAATCCTACACTAAGGCACTGTACGAGCACATCCACTCATGCATGAATTGTGCCATCCCAAATAGAACCAAAATGCTCTCATCCAAAAAGGAAGCCAATCTGGTGGTCCCCTGCCATAAACAAACTTTACAACAAAAGGAAGAAACTTTTGCAGAAAAGAGGAAAATCCCAGGAAGCAAAAAACTCCCTTACTAGCCTCAGTAAGAAACTGAGATGCCTCATAAAATCCTCCAAAGCTAGTTATGAAAATAAAATTGCCAACGATTCCAAAGACAACCACAAAGCATTCTATAACTATGTCAAGAATCTAAATGGCAATGCTCAGATCTGCTCTGAGCTAAAACAGAATGGCAATAAATATACTGATCCAAAGGATATTGCCAATATCCTGGCAGATCGATTCAGTGCCAACTTCACCCCTCTCACCCCTAAATGGCCCATCTCAATACCGGAAGATTGCCAAATTCCAGTAATAACGGCCACACAGGTACAAAACGCACTCTCTAAAGCCAAGAATACAGCATCCATGGGACCAGATGACATCCCGGGCTGTGTACTACATGAACTACAATATGAACTGGCACCTCACCTAAGTGTCATGTTTAATCATAGCCTCACCTCAGGTTTCGTGCCCACTGAGTGGCGCAGAGCTACAGTTATCCCAATCCACAAGGGGGGATCCACCTTGGATCCCAGAAACTACCGTCCCATCAGTCCGACAAGCCTTATCTGCAAGGCCATGGAGCGTATTATCATGGAACTTATAAACAAAGACATTGGCAACCTTCAAACACTGGACCCCACCCAGTTTGGGTTTGTGAAGGGCCAATCTTGTCTCCTGAACCTGATTGACTTCTTTGAATCAGTCTCCAGAGCCATGGACAAAGGTAAGGTGGTCCACACAGCCTATCTAGACCTTGCCAAGGCCTTTGACACCATCCCCCACTCTGGAATCATAGATAAACTTACTAAGTTGGGTATTAATCCCTATGTCACCCAATGGGTTGCTAAATGGCTTACTGATAGAACCCACACTGTAAAGGTAGCCGACTCCAAATCCAGCTCCAGACAAGTGACAAGTGGAGTACCTCAGGGTTCAGTCCTGGGGCCGCTCTTGTTTGGCATCTACTTCTCTGAAGTACAGGTCAACACTAAGGGACTCTGGCTAACAAAGTTTGCAGATGACTGCAAACTGGGAGGCATTATTGAATCCCCAAATGATGTGGATACTCTACAAAAGGGCCTTACAGAAACAGATGCTTGGTGCCAGAGCCATGGGCTCAAGCTTAATGCCAAGAAATGTATTGTTATCCCCTTTGGGAAAAAACATGTATCCATGAATTACCATATAGGTGGCAGTACACTAAACACAGAAAGTGTGATAAGAGACTTAGGGACACAGGTGGACACTGGTCTCACCTTCGATAACCACATCACCATAACAGTCAGGAAATCCTTCTATGTGGCACACCTCATCATGAAGGGCTTTTCATCCAGAAAAAAGGAGGTCACTGTCCCACTGTACTCATCCCTCATTAGACCCATTATAGAATGCAACACCCCATTTGGTATGTACCTCTCAAGACATCTGCAACAACTGGAAAGGCCTCAGAAATACCTCACTAAAAGAATCACAGGCCTAAAGCAGATGCCGTACGCTGACCGCCTTAAAAAACTCCAGCTATAGTCTGTCGCATATCGTCTACTCAGAGGCGATCTCTGCTTAACATACAAGGCCATGTCAAACCCAGAGCTGTTGGACATGCTACACTTAAAGAAATCCCAATCCCTCAGAGCTACATGCTCCAGGGATCTAAACCTTGTCATCACAATAAACAAAACATGCTGGAGGGATAGGTTCCTGACCCAGAGACTCCCCAGACTCTGGAATAGATTGCCCATACATGTCAAGCAGAGTGCCTCTTTGGACCTCTTCAAGAGGAACCATGACATTTGGATTGGAGAAAGGAAATTCACCCCAGGGATCACGTCAGTCGCCCTGCTAGACAGGGGTCCAGGAAAGTAAATAATGTGGGAAGAAATAGCCAGGGAATTGTTATGGCTAGGCTTCTATAGGCCCTAGGGCTGATAGCCTAGTACCAACCTATGAACCTATAAGATAGTGGAGGGAGTGGATAGGGTGGACCTGGACCTCCTACAGCAAATTGTTGAGCTGTGCCGCCACACCACACACACACAGAACCAACAGAGAGGAACCCCGTCCCAGTGGATGCCAAGGTATGTGTAGACCTATGAATACTAGCCACAGATACCTTCCAAAGGCCAACTGGGGATACCAATGGGATCTCACAGCCATCAGCATCTGGTGTACTCCACCAGCTCCTGGATGCCATGTCAGCACATGCTGGTGAACACTTATATTTCCACAACACCCATGAGGTGTTGGCCAGCAATATGTGTCTCTTCCACCAAATAGCAAAATACCCTGAGGTAGTGGGTGCTATAGGCTGCACGGACATATGCATCAAAGCACCACCTGGTGAGCGAGGTAGGGTCTACATCAACTGCAAGGGCTTCCCCTCCATCAACTGCCATGTCATGTACGATGCCCAGGGCATTATAATGAATGTGTGTGCTGGCTGCCCTGGAAGCTATCATGACTTCCACATCTGGACTCTGATGCAGCTGTACCAGAGATTTTCCAATGGGGACATCCCTTTCGGCCACCTAGTGGGGAATGCTGGTTATGCACTGGAGCCATGGCTGATGACACCCATCAGAGATGCACACACACCCAAACAAAAACTCCATAATGAGGCACACGCACAGACCAGAATTATAATAGAGCATGTGTTTGGGATGCTCAAGTCACGGTTCTGGTGCCTGGACACAGCCAGTGGAGCCTTGCAGTACTCACCAGCTACATGTACCCAAATTGTCATCGTATGTGCCATGCTACACAATATGATCCTGTGGAAACAGCTGCAGCAGGTACAGCATGGGGCAGGGCCACACAACCCCCCACCATTGCCAAGGCCTATACAGGCACAGAGTGACTCAGAGGAGGAACAACCTGAGCCTGCCCCAGTAGGCAGAAGGAGGCATGCTCAGTATGCCCAGGCCATGGCAAAGAGGCAACGCATAGCACATAAACTGACATGGTAGGGACCCAAGGAATGACACCTCTCTCTCTCTCTGACTCACACATACAGTAAAAGGGATGCCAAACATGACACTACCTGTGCTTGACCATGTATAGGGAGTGTACTATGTGCATCTGACATAGGCAGCTCTTCAGCACCATCCTCAATACTGGCACACCCACAAGGTAAGTCACTCTTTTTACCAATTGCTGAATGGAATAGTATGTGTTGTTACTTGTATCTATGGTATGGATGTGAGCATGCAAGGGAATTGGGTGGCTGAATGGGATGCCAGCAGATAGTAGACACCTATAGTGGCAGCATGAGATCTGTAACAAATACTGGTGTCACCATAGTAGCCAGTACTAGAGAAGGAGACAAAACTCACTGCAGGAAATGCGCTGGGCCACATACGTGTCCATAGGACACACACATGCCAGTCAGGGAGGTTCACATACCCAACAACAGTCTCAGCCAGCAGGACAGGTGTAGACAAACACAAACAAAGGCTGTGCTAAGTCCTCTAATTGATGGCTATGGAGAACATCCCTCCCAGACCTACACAGACAGACTACAACAGGTCAGGCAGTGGGATGTTAGTTCTGAAGGGTGAGAAGTCAGAAACTGAAATGTAGGTCAATCAAACCTAAGACCTGTAGTACACTGATATGCCTCTAGTCAGCATGATAGGTTAGAATACAGAATGAAATGGAGTACCTGAAATACCAGTATAGTCATAGCAAATGTGTACAAGTGTCAGGTGTGCCCACCCCCAATCCTATGTAGAAATGTAGTAACAGTCAGGTGTACTCCTCCAATCCTAGGTAGAACTGTAGTAACAGTCAGGTGAGCCACACCAATCCTATGTAGAAATGTAACAACAGTTAGGTGTGCCCCTCAATCCTATGTAGAAATGTAGTAACATGTATGTGTAGGTATAATAAGAGTGAAATGCAGATTACCTGAGCTGACCAAGGTAGCAGGATATATTGTAGCATGTGTACAATATGCAGGGCTGTGTGTGTTAGGTTGGTGTGTGTCATATATTGTGTGAGAGTGGTTAGTATGTATGCATGGTGCGGTTTATCCTGTTGGCCACTGGCCAGTACTGCCGATGACAGGGCCAAGTTCTCACAACTGCAGTGTCAAATACAATGCTTCCCAGCAAAACACATTCCAGCAGTAAGCCATAGTAAATGTTTGGAAGTAATATGTGTCACCATCTGAAAGATCAATATGGCATGAACGTGGGCCCAGACATACAAGCAGTACACAGGGGGAAGTACCCCAGACAGATAGTGTATAATATGTAACTGTCAAATGGACATGCCCTTGGAATTGTACATATAGGTCAGCAGCACATTACTTGGGCTTGTAGTAGGGAATACCAATGTCATCTGGCCAAACACTGGCAGACCACAAAGGTCATAGGTATGAAGTATTGAGAAACAGCTGATGTCCCTGCACAAGCCAGCATAAGTGGAATGTCCCATGCATATCTGTGAGTCATTTGCAAAGAGTGTCCATAGCACACATACACCCAGCTCACCCCACCACCATCCACATGTACCTCTCCAGTTTTATCCCTGCTGTTGGGAATGAGTACAATATGACCCCCACCTTTGTATGGCAATAGCTAAAGTATGCAGCATGCAGAACAGGTGCCCCATGCAGGTGTGTCCCTAGCTGTAAGCAGCACCCTGCCAGCATCCACACCAGTGGATCAATAATGGCAGAAAGTATCAGCATGAACACCTTGCACACCTACCCTGTCACCCCACAATATAGTGTATTGCAGTCTGGGACTGTAGGAGTGACAGAATGCAACTGCCTGCTACAGCTGGCCTGCATCACTACCAAATGGCCTACAGTCCTCTGCCAAAGGCCTGTGTCTCACCTGTACTGCCAATGTATGTTATGTCATGGACTCCCAAATAACATAACACAGTCCACAGAAACAAAATGCAAGGCCATGTGGACAAATCTCAGTAACATGTCCACCATGTTCTACTGCATAGACTGTGGACCAATACCAAATTACTGCTGGGATTAGGTGATAATTATAGGGAACATATCAGATAATGTTTTCATAATGTATGGAAGTGGGTAGAATAACAAAGGGGGGTGGGAGCATGGACGTCATGGAGTGTGTGAAGTCAGAAACTCAGCCATGTGCACATACTGTCCCTGGC
Organism: Protopterus annectens; assembly: GCF_019279795.1. NCBI lineage: Eukaryota > Metazoa > Chordata > Ceratodontiformes > Protopteridae > Protopterus > Protopterus annectens. The sequence continues at coordinate 772,388,629 of NC_056730.1, read as the reverse complement.
TGTAAACATAAGAATGGGTGGCTACAAACCTGCTCGTAAACAACAATGTGAAGTGGTAATGTCCAGAATTATGACTCCTGCCTCTGGGTAACCTGTGTGAATCTGTACAGCTGTGAGTTTTGGCCACAGCAGGATATGGCCATACTGTCACGTTGATGGATGTACAAGCATGGGATCCTCAGCCACCACTGTACCAAGGTGCTGAACCATTTACACAGACCCAGCAGCAAGTGTCTGCAGCTTTCCCTCCAGAATGGCATGATTGTGCAATAATATGTAGGCTGCTGACCACAATACTGGACACAGCTGCATTCACTCTGTGTTCCCCAGGACATCATTGCAAGCAAATATGTATACCTGACAGTACTTGATGACATAAAACATTACAGTGTAAAACAGTACATATGTCTGAATATCTCTGCTAACACCAGGACCATGTAGCAGAAGCAGCACAGACACAATTACATACAGTAACCCACTATCCTTTGCCCATTTTTACCCCATATTGTCAACTGATCTACAGATATCCTGCAGAAACAGTTTGCTAGCTGTAGGTGTAGAACACAAAAGTCTGCACTGGAGTACAATCTACTTGGAATGGATTCACACATTCAACACAGAAGGTCATACTGGGCATGCTCCTACACTCAGAGAAATGAAGGCCATGTCAGACAACAAAATACTGAAAGGTCATATTGGGCATACTCACACACTTACATGAAGTCCAAGCCTGGCAACAACAGTGGACCATACATATCTGACAATCGCAGATGTTAGTGCATACACTCCTCAGTACACACCAGTCATGCTTTGCACACACATTGGATAGGAATACACACATGTATCCAAGGACAACACACTATAATAGGCCAAAAATACACATACATAGATGTGTGGAAGAGAGTGACAGTGACAAAGAGCCACCCATAATGAGGCCTGTCCCACCCAGCACACATCCAATTGGCTAAAACCACATGATGTGCAAATGTCAATAGACATTTGCCTCTGGTATCCCTCAGCACTATAGTGTCTGTGGTGCTTGTGCTAACTGTGTAACATGACTGTACAATGCAGTAGTCATCTACTAGTTGTATGCATGTACCTGTGGAATATAAACCTATGTGTGCCTGAGTGTTGTGTGTCTCCCTCTAGATGAATGGGTTATGGCCCATGCACACACACTGCACTCCCCAATGCCCTATTATGGCAAGCCTGCTGATGTCTTTTCCATGAAATACACCTTTGGGGAAGTAGTCACCCAGTAATCTCTGTGGTGTGTCCTATAACTGTGTAATGCTATAGTGTGATGTCGTAGTTAGGTAGGAGTTCTAATCCTAGATGTGGAAACTGTGTTGGGATCAATGCATTTTTAGGCCAGTCATACTCACTACAATTTCATGCCCTACATTGGCAGGGATGCTGATGTCATTCAGTTTGAAATACACCTTTGGGGAAGGAGTAGTCCAGTAATCTCCATGGTGGGTCCTATAACTGTGTAATGCTGTAGTATGATTTACTAGTTAGGTAGGAGTCCTATTCCCAGGCATGCAAATGTAAAACTTTGTGTGTTTGTATGTCTGTGTAGGGAGCAATGCTTTTTAGGCTGGTCACACTCATTACAATTTCAAATGCCCTGCTTTGGCAGGGCTGCTAGTGTCATTCATTTCATACACCTTTGGGGAAGGAATAAGCCAGTAGTCTCAGTGGCATGTCATATAACTGCGTAATGCTGTAGTGAGATGTACTAGTTAGGTAGGAGTTCTATTCCCAGACATGGCAAGTGTAAAAGTGTGTGTGTGTGTTGTTTGTCTGTGTAGGAATGAATTCTTTTTTATGCCAGTCACACTCACTACAATGTCAAATGCCCTACTTTGGCAGGGCTGCTAATGTCATTCACTTTGAAATACACCTTCGGGGAAGGAGTAGCTCAGTAATCTCCATGGCGCACCCTATAACTGTGTAATTCTGTAGTGTGATATACTAGTTAGGTAGGAGTTCTACTACCAGACATGGCAACTGTGTGTATGTTTGTATGTGTGTGTGTGTGTGTGTGTGTGTGTGTCTGTGTGTGTGTGTGTCTGTGTGTGTGTGTGTGTGTGTGTGTGTGTGTGTGTGTAAAGATCAATGTTTTATTGGTCATTCACATACACTACGCACACCTAAAAATGGAGAACACTGATAACTATGCAATACCAGAGACCTGATCCAAGGGTCCAGAGAGCATCCCTGCAATGCCAGGTACAGCTCTCACCACACCTGTTGGCCACCAAACCAGGACCAAAACAATAAAGGTGGAGGAGTGTCCATATTCCCCAAGGATATTCACACCACCAGGCTACTTGCTCAACAGAATGTGTCTGAAATGCCACCTGTGCAACTAACAGTAGATTAGAGTGCATTCCAAATTGTATAGATTGTTACAGATCCCCACCATGTCCATTGATACCAACTATAGCTTTTGAAACATACTGTGCAATATTATGATACAAGCAAACAACCTAATACTGGGGGTGTTACACTGCCCTGCCATTAACTGGGAAAACTACTTGTGTACCAAAATGTGTGCCCAGTGCTTCTTGGAAGTCATAATTCCCAATGCCCTAAATCAAGTAAACCATAGTCCCACCAGGAGCTCAGATATCCTAGACCTGGTCATTACCAACATGGGAAATCAATGACCTACACCTATGGTCACCCCATCGGTGGTCAGATCTGCCTTAACATCAACAACCCTCACCCACACCCCAGTAAGGAAACCTCTGTAACACACATCTCCAAAGTCAATGTCATGCTACACATGTCAGACGTGACTAACGTCATGACACCCATGCAGATGGGAACTGAAAGGACGACTACTGAATCATATATGAAGGCACTGTGCGAGCACATCCACTCATGCATGAATCGTGCCATCCAATATATAACCAAGATGATCTCCACCAAGAAAAGGAAGCCAATGTGGTGGCCCCCTGCCATAAACATACTGTACAACAAAAGGAGGAAACTGTTGCTGAAATGGGGGAATTTCCAGGATGCAAAATACTCCCTTACCAGCTACAGTAAGAGGCAGAGATCCCTCATAACATCCACCAAAGCTAGTTACGAATATAATATAGCCAAATATGTTAAAGACAACTGCAAGCTGTTCCATAGCTATGTGAGGAATCTAAATGGTAAAACTGAGAACTGCTCTGAGCTACAACAGGATGGTATTAAATATACTGCTCCCAGGGATATTGCCAATATCCTGGCAGATCAATTCAGTGTCAACTGCACCCCCTCCCTACCCCCAAAGGGCCCATCTCAACACTGAAAGATTGCCATATTCCGGTAATAACAGGACATAAGTAAAAAACACACTCTCCAGAGCTATGATAACAGTAGCCATGAGACCAGTCAACATTCTGGGCTGTGTACTACATGAGCTACAAACTGAACTGGCACCTCACCTATGTGCCATGTCTAATCATAGCCACACATCAGGCTTCGTGCCCACTGTGTGGCACTTAGCTACAGTTATCCCAGTCCACAAGGGGGGATCCACCTTGGATCCTGGGAACTACAGCCCCAGCAGTATGACATGCCTGATCTGCAAGTCCATGGAATGTATTATGATGGAAATTAAAACAAAGATATTGGCAACCTGCAAACACTGGACCCTAACCAGGTTGGGTTTGTGAAGGGGCAATCATGTCACCTCAACCTGAATGACAACTGTGAATCCATCTCCAGAGCTGTGGACGAGGGTAAGGTGGTTTATACAGCCTATCTGGACCTCGCCAAGGCCTACGACACCATCCTGCAGTCTGGAATCATAGATAAATGTATCAAGCTGGCCATTAATCTCTATGTCACCAGATGGGCTGCCAACTGCTGCACTGACAGAATCCACACTGTAATTGTAGGTAACACCAACCCCAGCCCCAGCCAAGTGACAGTTGGAGTATCTTAGGGTTCATTCCTGGCACCGCCCTTGTTTGGCTTCTACTGCTCTGAAGTGCAGTCCAACAGTAAGGGACACTGGCAAACAAAGTTTGCAGATGACTGCACACTGGCAGGCAGTATTGAATCCCCACATGATGTGGATATTGTACAGAATGGCCTTACAGAATGACATGCTTGGTGCCTGAGCCATGGCATCAAGATCAACACCAAGAAATATATAGTTATCCCCATTGGGAAGGGACATATACCTGTGAAGTACCACATAGGTGGGAGTACACTAAACACCTAAAGTGTGATAACAGACTTACGGACACAGGTGGACAGTGGTCTCACCTTTGATAACCACATCACCACAACTGTCAGGAAACCCACCTATTTGGCACACCTCCCACTAAGGGCTTTACATCCAGGAAAAGGAGGCCATTGTCCCACTGTAGTCATCTCTCAGTAGACCCAGTACAGGCTACAATGGCCTGTTACGTATGTACCTAACAAGACATCTGCAACAACTAAAGAGGCTGCAGACATACCTCACAAAATGAATCACAGGCCTAAACCAGATGCCCTAAGCTGACCATCTGAAAATCATCCAGCTATATACTGTCATGTATTGTATTCTCAGAGGCAACCTCTGCTTAACATACCATGCCATGTAAAACCCGCAGCTGTTGGACATGCTACACTTAAAGAATTCCAAACCCTCACAGCCACATGCATCAGGGATCCATATCTTGTCATCACAATGAACAATACATGCTGGATGGGTGTGTTCCTGACCCAGAGACTCCCCAGACTCTGGAATAGACTGCCCATACATGTCAAGCAGAGTGCCTCTTTGGTCCTCTTCTAAAGGAACCTGGATGATTGGATGGAAGATAGGAAATTGACCTCAAGGATCATGTCAGCTGCCCTGCTAGACAGGAGTGCAGGGAAGTAAATATTGTGGGAAGTCATAGCCAGGGAATTGTCAGGTCTAGGCATATATAGGCCCTAGGGCCAATAGCCTAGTATCAACATATGAACCTATGAACTATACTTTTCATTGCCCAACCTTGGCAAGGTTGCTGATGTCATTCACTTTGAAATACACCTTTGGGGAAAGAGTATCCCAGTAATTTACATGGAACATCCTATAAATGCATAATGCTGTAGTGTGATATAATACTTAGGTAGGAGTTCTGTTCCCAGACATAGCAAGTGTAGATGGTTTTGTGTGTGTGTGTTTGTTTGTCTGTGTAGGGAGCAATGCTTTTGAAGACATTCATAGTCACTACAACCTCCACTGCCCTTCCTTGGCAAGCCTGCTGATGTCATTCACTTTGAAATACACCTTTGGAGAAAGAGTAGCCTAGTAATCTCCATGGCTCATGCTATAACTGTGTAACACTGTAGTGTGATGTACCAGTTAGGTAGGAGTTATAATCCCAGACATGGCAAGTGTTTGTGTGTGTGTGTGTGTGTGTGTGTGTGTGTGTGTGTGTGTGTGTGTGTGTGTGTGTGTGTGTGTGTCATTCATATCCTGTGTGGAGGTGGCTGTGAGTGTGTAACAACTGGACTCAATATGGAGCGGGCTTTGCAAATTTCTTATATGGTGGGCCTATTATATGTCACAATGTCCACCTTACAAGGATAACAGATGTCAAACAGCAGAGAGGCTGGGGTAGACAATCCATACCCCTGTATGTGACATCAAAGCCTGGCAAAAAATATAGACAACCCTTGTATTACCCAGAGAGCACTCTCAACCCATGTCTCATACACAAATACACTCAGCTAGGCAACAACCACTGTGTTGGTAGTTCCCTACATATTGCCCAAAGATAGTAACCATGGTGTGATTGCAGTGGACTACAGAGGGCATGGTACCCTGTCCCATCCCTACAATAGGCACATAACTGCATACAGTGCTCCTTCACTATGTTCCCCACTGGACGCCTGCAACAACTGTATAGCCAGCAAATGTAAACCACAAAGGCCATACCATGCCTTATACATATGCTCTGTATGGACAGATGACACTGACACCAGGGAATACTTGTATCATGCTATCAATGTAAGTGGAGGGTCAGCCTGGTGTCCATTACCAGTTCTCACCACATGTGGCCAGGAATGGCACATCTGATGATAACAATCTGTGTACACAACATGCCCCTGACACCCCAGATACACTTTCACATGTCACAGAACATACATGTCAGATGTGTGCACATCCCAGTCACCGTCCATGTCGTGGACTATAGAACACATACATGGCAAGCATTGCACAGCACTGGCCATCCACAATAGTAACCCAGATGACTGGATGGTGTATACGATACCCACCTGTGTGAGCCAATCCAGACAGTACACCCCTGAGCCACACAGCAGACCATTGTCATGTGGCCTGATGCCAAGGTATACCCTTTACCTAGCCTTTTACAGCCTCCTGGCACAGTCAACCACTATACACCTGTGAAGCAATGCACCCATGCATGCCAATACTGGCAACCTGTGTCTGTGTGTCTGTGTGTGTGTGTGTGTGTGTGTGTGTGTGTGTGTGTGTGTGTGTGTGTGTGTGTGTGTGTGTGTGTGTGTGTGGAGTATAATGATTTGAATGCCATTCACACTCACTAGACCTTCCAATGGCCTACTGAAGCATGCCTTCTAATGTCAGACACCCTGGCATATCCTTTACCCATATATCATCCTGATATCCCCTGTGGTGCATGTGATACCTGTGTTTTACTGTATTGTGGCAAACTAGCTAGTTAGGAAGTCTAAGCCTTACCCTGCCAACTGTGATAATGTGTGTGAGTCCCAGAGAGAGTGTGGCTGTGTTGACCTTGACACCTGTTCATGTGGACAGGGACGTGTACTACGCCTAGCTTTTCCCTCCATTATCACTGTTGCGGATGCCACTCATCAAGAAATATACCTTTGGACAGCTTCTCCAACATATAAGCTCTGTGGTGCATGCAATAACTGCATAGACATGTGATAACAGTACATAGTCAGGCAGGGGTTGAAACCCTGTACTGGTAAGTGTGTGACACAGACATGCTTAGGCTTTACTCTCCCGCTCACTCTCTGTCTGTTTCTCTCCCTCCCTCTCTGGTGGATGTGGAGAAGTACACCTGCTTTGCTAAGGCAGCAGCTTGCTTTTTGTAAGGGATGCTCATGATTAGCTGATGGCCTCTGCATGAATTGCAGTCCCCCACTAGCTGATTCCATGTGGGAAAGCTGTGGTAACATTCCCATAGCCAATTGCATGGAAACACACTTCTATAGCTAGGAACATCATGTGGGTTTTGGCCCTTTTCATTCACTGTGAGCAGGACTTCATACTGGTGTTTGGCAAACAACATCACAGATGGTAGTGGGCTATACCTCTAACAACATACACTGTGGAGACAGGACAACAAACAGGAGGGGGATGTTCCAGACATGACTACAGAATGTAAGTGTTGCTTTTCTGCCTTTGGAGTAATGTTGGTTTAACATGGTGTGTGTAGATATAGCTGGTCTACATGCTTAATACCTGTGATGACAGTGTTATGTGTTTGAGGAAACACCCATCTGTAGGGTTATCTGCAAACTGGCTAGTGTTTGGAGTCTTATGTGTCTTGTGTTACTCACAGTTCACCTATGTTAGAACTGCAGAAGCATAGTCTGAGGATTGCAGTCAGTACATGGTGACAGCCATGAGAGTTACTGACTTCATATCCCTCATAGGAGATATGTCGCAACAAACCCTGTTACAACAGTAAATGTATGAGGATATCACAGCAACAGGCTGATATTGGTCCAGTATTTGTGGCTCCAGCCACAAGTCTGTCAACCTTTGTACATATGTCATGCAGTAAGAGGTGCATATGTTCTGTACACCATTATGTATTGACATCATACCTGATAACAAGCCAGTCAGATATCAGACTTCTAGACATGTTATGTATAGTAGGGGTTATTTCTGATGACAGAGTAGTGGGGTCTGTGTACTTATGGTGATTGTCGACAGTATGTGTATTGAGAATACATACCTTGGCCTGTGTACAGACTGTGGTAGATGTCATTGTTCTTGGTTCCATTCTATCGGATGTTACATGCTGCTCCAGTTTATGTTACCCTATCAGCTCACATGTTTGTAGGGCCAAACACACACATGTCCCATACAACAGACAAGCATTGGAACACACTGTGTCATGATCCAGTGTATTTAGGGTTAGTGTGTGAGTGTCACATATGAGGATGGTGTTGATCAGACAGTCCACATAGTGTAATATTAAGCTTGTGTACCATATGTGGCTGTGGCTGTATTCACATTGGTTGTGGGTATGCGCTTTCACACAGAAGTCTGTTACTCTGTGCTGTGACATGCCTGTAGAGCACATTATATTTGCAGGTACGTGT